>NC_090738.1:106255526-106288026 GCF_036898095.1 Palaemon carinicauda
GTCTATAATTAGTAGTTCCTTTTTTTTCCAGAGCTATTTGTTTTCGAAAATACAGTAATGAAAACGTCGCCTTTTATAAAATGGAAGTTTCCATGAAGCTCCTTTATTCAAGACTCGGCTTTTATCACAATTAAGCCATTTCCAAAATACACTCTATTTCGTAATGTGTCTTTTGTTTTTAAAGATTATAGTTATCCCAAGCACTCCCATTGATACTCTCCACAGGTTTCGTCTCTTATTTAAAGCATCTTTCAATAATATAAATAATATATAATTTCTTCTTCGCTGGTTATCTATGAAATATTTCATTGCCTCATTTCAGGCTCTTTTAAATGACAAAGACTTTCCAGTAATAAAAGGATTCCATGATGTATCAGAAGGCATTCTAATGTTTCCAGAATTATAAAAAAATGAAGGTAAACATTTGTTAAATATAGACCATGAAACTCCAGCAAAATCAATAAACTGATATTCCACACATTGTAAGACTCGGCTGATGACAAGAATATAATATTCCAAAGAAAATATTACTACAAAAGTTGAAAGACATTCAAGATGATAATAAGGATATAAAAAGATTTTGAGAAGTATTTATGAAGTTGAATAATAGCGGAGCAAAATCATGGAATTCTGAGATATATTGAAACCATTGATTTACCGAGAAGAATTTGATGAGGATGAATAGTTGAAGTTATTTACTTCTGGGTTCTTGTGTCACCTTTGAGAAACTGGATGGTCTCTCAGCGTGTCTTCCCTTTACCTTTCAGAGATGTTTTTTTTTTTATGTCTTCGTCTCTTGTGCCTAATAAGTGTTTAATGATTGAGAAGAGTGTCGTGTTTGTATTCAGACGACGTTTGGACCGCTCTCTGTTTTGAGTAGTTTTTTCAGTGTTCTATAGGGAGGCTATACCTCAAAATGTAGTGAGTAACCCATGAATAGAGTTCGAATATTGTGACTTTGTTTATTGGTGTTATTTCGGTGTATTGAACTATTTATAGCCCTATTATAAGTGAACCCGGTCGAAAGTAGGTGGCTTTCCTGAATCCCGGTCGGGTTTGGGTGACTCTACCGCCATCTATTGAGGGAAAAATAATCGTCAGGAAAATGGAAACGTTTTCGGCACCGCTGAGGAGGACGGACTCCTTTGGATTACAATTTACAGCTCATCCAACTATGGAAATAGTGAGTGATGCCCTTTTTAAGAGCATGAGGCTCGCCCTGGATGAAGTGATAGGTGTGCAGTCAGTGAGTAGAAATAGAGTAATAGTAAAAGTGGTACCTAGCGTATTTAAGAAACTGATGGAGAGATATGAAGACAAGGAATTCAGTTTAGACAAGAGTGGAACTGTTCAAGTTAAGAATCTAAGTTCATCTATAACATACGTATCAATAAGGAATGCACCATTCGAAATGCCAGATGATGTTTTAACTTTAGTTTTGTCGAGATATGGAAAAGTTGAGATTGTAAGAAAATACAGTTTTTTTTTCTGACGGCTGCAATGCGGTTTAAGGAAAATATCCCTTCTTCTATTACAACCCATGGTTATGCTGTGTCCTTTATTCATAATGGACAACTACGTACATGCCATAGATGTGGAGCAAAAGGACACATGATAAAGGATTGTGAGTATGAAATGAGTACACCCATGTTAAGTGAAGAAGAATTCCCAGAAACCAGCCAAAATAGGAGAAAGACCGGAATGACTTATCAGGAAGATCCAGGAACATGAAGATATTGTATTAGTAGAAATTGGAGATGAAGGGAAACATGTCGAAAATACCCAATCCGCTCTTCCAGTTGTAGAAGAAAGGCAGGGAATACCAAACGAGAAGAACGAGAAGCCTGGTAATGACGACTGCGACGATGACAAAGAAGAGTATTATCAGTGTGAAGGAATTATTAAATCACAGGAGATTGGAACATGTGAAATGAAAACTACATTAGTGGAAGCAATGGTTCACCATGCAATAGATGAAGACGATAAAGTAAATGCAATAAATCTAGGAAATGATGAAGGTAATATAAATGAGCGAGACAATGAGGAGGAATATACAAATGTTAATAAGTGTCAAAATACTACCGAGGAATGTGGGATTGTAAGCGAGAAAAGAGAAATCGCTGCTTTGGAATTAGATGAAACTCGGGTTCTCTCCAATGTTGATAAGGAAAGTGGGACTTGGCATACTAAACAGGGTGTTGGCAATGAATTACGAATAACTCTTAAAAAGGACAAGGCAATGGACACGGAAAATTTTGATGTTTCGGATGAAAGTGATTCCTCGGACAACATGTATAGAAATCGTTCTAAGAAACCAAAGCATTGTTAAACTTTTTGTTTCTATGTTCACCTTTTCCCCTTCAATACTTTGACGTTCAATACATACATGTGAAATGTTGCCACAATAAATGTAAAGGGATTGAATAATGTAAATAAGCAGATGAAGTTAATTAATTTCATGTTTTTGTATAAACTTGATATCATTTTTAGTCCAGAACACAATATTAAAGTTAGAAGTAAATTTGAATACCTAGAAAAGTATTATCAGATTCTGATAAATTAATTTTCAAAATCTTAAAGGAAGTTTAGCTTTACTTGTTAATAATACATCCAATGTGGAAATTTTAAATTCAGAAATTGATGTAAATGGTTTTGCTTTAAGTGCGGTATATAGAGTTTCAAATGATCGAATTCAACTTTTGAATGTATATGCACCCTCAGGCAGTGATAAAAAACGAGAAAGAGAAAAATTGTTTGGCAGTGATATTTTATATTTCTTAAGAAACAATATTAGTAATATAATAATGGGTGGAGATTGGAATAGCATTACAAGCATGAGAGATTACTCAAATCCTGATAATGATCATCTGTCAAAATCGCTTCAGGACCTAAAAAATAGTTTAAAATTGAAGGATACTTGATTTATCATAAATCACAAAACTGAATATAATTTTCTGAGAGAGAATTATGGTTCTAGAATGGATAGGTTTTATGTCAAAGACTTTCAAAATAATATATCTAACATTCATACAGTTCGTTTGATTTGGTCAGATCACTGTCCTGTAAAATTATCTTTAAGATTAGGAAATATTGTAAAAATAGGGAAGGGATACTGGAAATTGAACTGTAGTATACTAGAAAATTATATCACCGCAGATAATTTTACTATATGCTGGGAATTTATTCGAAGAAAGAAATGTAATTTTGACAATATAATTTTGTGGCGGGAATTTGCAAAAAATTTACTTAAGAATTTCTTCATCAAATTCTCAAAACAAGTAAATAAGCAAAAATACGGTCTGTTAAATCTGCTAAATTATCAGTTTATGCAAGAAATGGGGAAATCTAGTTTAGAGCCTGGTAATCTTGATATTGCAAATCAGTTATAATCAATAATAAATGATATTCAAAATGAAATATGTGAAGGTATAAAGGTAAGGGCTAAAGTTGAAAACCATTTGAAAGGAGAGCAGGTATCGGCATATCTACTTGGAAGAGAGAAAGGGGCAAGGTTTTTTTTTAAGTAAGATAAAGAGAGATGATGGAAGTGAAATAATAAGCCCAAAAGCCATCATGGATTATGTGAGAGAACATTTCGAAAATTTATTCAGGAAAGAAGAATGTGATATAGATAGTTAAAATGATTTCCTGAATATTATAGAGAAAGTTATAGAAGATGAACATATTGCAATATTAACAAAAACAGTAAGTGAAACAGAAGTGTTAGACGCCATTCGGGGCATGAAAAATGGCAAAACCCCTGGGATAGATGGATTGCCGGTTGAGTTTTATAAGAAATGTTGGAATATTGTTAAAGGGGATTTTATTGAAATGATGAAGTTTGTGTTCAGAAACAAGAATGTTTCAAAGATGAACAATGGGGTTATAGCCATCATACCTAAAGAAGGGGATTTAGATATAACTAATAACCGGAGACCTTTGACAATGTTAAATGTTGATTTTAAGATAATAACAAGAATTATATCAAGACGGATTAAAAAGGTTTTACATTTGATAATATCACAGGAACAATTTTGTTGTGTTGAAAATAGATCAATCAACAATTTGGACTTTTTTATTAGAGATTTAATACTCTATTTAAATGAAAGTAACACTAATGCAGCCTTGATGAACTTGGATTGGTCAAAGGCATTTGATCGTGTTGATCATAATTTTCTATTTAGAATACTACAAAGCTTTGGGATTGATAATGATGTTGTTTATTGGATTAACATGTTATATTCAGGTGCTGAAAGTGTATTATGTATAAATGGTCATATCTCTGACCCTTTTCCTGTCAATAAATCTGTAAAGCAAGCTTGTCCGTTATCTATGATGTTATTTATCATTTATCAGGAAGTATTTTACAGAATGATTAAGAAGAGGTTGTTTAATTATGGTTTACAATTGCCAAATGATTTGCATGTATTATTGCTAGGTTATGCAGACGACTCTGTTATAATTATTACTTGTGATATGGCACTAGAGGAATGTTTCAATGTTATCAGAGAGTATGAGAACGCTTCAGGTGTAGTTCTCAATAGAGGTAAAACTTCAATTTTTGGTCTTTGTAACTGGAAAGAGAGGGTAGCATGGGTAGAACATGGTTTAAAAGTATTGAAAAGTTGTAAAATTTAATGCATATATCGTAGCAACGATTATCAACAGAGTCTAGATTTGAACTGGAATATATTAGAAAGTAGCATAAATAAAATCATTGGGATCTATCATAACCGAAAATTAACAATGTTTCAAAGAGGAATAATTGTAAATTGTATAATTCTTGCAAAATTGTGGTATACGGTACATGTATACCCAGCTCCAGTAGATTATGTAAAACGAATTCAGAAAGGTATTTTCAAATATTTGTGGAGCAGCAACTGTGAACCTGTTACAAGGAAAACTATGTTTTTGTCAAAATTAAGAGGTGGCTGTGGAATTATTGATATCCAGTGTAAAGCAAGGTCAAACATGTTTAGCACATTTCTAAAATGTTTAAAAGATCGTTGTTTTGGTTACCAAATAATTGTTTATTATTGTAAAGTCAGAGTAACCTACCTTATAGAAAACGAAAGCCAACATCAGGATTGCACTGTTTTTACACCAAGTTTTTATGAAAGTATGATAAATATATTGCGAAGTGCTAATAAGATGACCTCTTATCCACAGATAAGAACGAAAGTGGTTATTGAACATCTAATGAAAAACAGTGATGTTCCAAATATTGAAAAATTGTATCCACTATTCAACTGGAAATTAATTTGTGAACATGTAAATAATAATTATATAGACAATAAAAGTAGAGAAGTTTTGTTCAGGTATGTTCATGAAATATTAAGTACAAATGATAGGCTAGTTATGATGAAAATAAAAGATGTTAAGGAATGCAGTTGTGGATACATAGAAACTAGTATGCATTTGGTATACTTCTGTCCTTTGGTTAAGAATTTGTTGTCCAGGGTATCCGAATTGCTTAGAAAATGGAAAACTGATAACAGGTTAAGGATTATAAAACTAGATTTTGAAGCTAACTCATAAAGAGATGAAAATACAGCAATGGTAATAGTAGCAGATATTATTTCAAGTATCTGGATGGCAAGACAATTGGGAATAAGTGCTGAACAGCAAATTATCAAGTGTATAAAAAAGAAACTGTTAAATACATTTTATGTAAATATTATTGGATATAAGAATCATGTTGAAAATATTTTCACAAATAATTATGTTTCTAACTTAAAAACTTTAATAGAGGTTATAATGTATATACAAATATGTGAAATATAATTTGTTAAGGAATATTTCTTTATAAAAGAAAAACAAATGTATGTTAAGAAAATGTAATTGTATTTTCATAATAAAAGATAAAAAAAAAGAATGTGTTTAAAACTGGCTATACCCCCAGACATGAATTGGCATGTTTCAGGCCTCTGTCTTACAGTGGACCAGAAACGGCTGGATTTGTGTTGTTACATGTCTAAGGCCTTTGTCTTACAGTGGATCAGAAACGACTGCATTTGTATTGTTACATGTCTGAGGCCTTTTTCTTACAGTGTACCATAAACGGCTGCATTTGTATTACATGTTTGAGTCCTTTGTATTACAATGGACCAAAAATGACAGCATTTGTGTTGTTACATGACTGACACCTTTCTCTTACCGTGGACCAGAAACGGCAGCATTTGTATTGTTACACGTGTGAGGCCTTTGTCTTACAGTGGACCAGAAACGACTGCATTTGTATTGTTACATGTCTAAGGCCTTTGTCTTATAGTGGACCAGAAACGACTGCATTTGCATTGTTACATGTCTGAGGCCTTTGTCTTACAGTGTAACAGAAACGGCTGCATTTGTTTTACATGTTTGAGGCCTTTGTCTTACAATGGACCAAAAACGACAGCATTAGTGTTGTTACATGTCTAAAGCCTTTGTCTTACAGCGGACCAGAAATGTAAGCATTTGTGTTGTTGCCTCTGTGATGCCTTTATCTTACAGTGGACTAGAAACGGCTGCATTTGTGTTACATGTTTGACGGCTTTGTCTTACATTGGACCAGAAACGGCTGCATTTGTGTTGTTACATGTCTGAAGCTTTTGTCTTACAGTGGACCAAAAACGATTGCATTTGTACTACATGTTTGAGGCCTTTTTATTAAAATGGCCGCATTTGTGTTGTTACATGACTGAAGCCTTTCTCTTACCGTGGACCAGATACGGCAGTATTTGTATTGTTATATATCTGAGGCCTTTGTCTTACAGTGTACCTGTTACGGCTGCATTTGTGTTACATGTTTGAGGCCTTTGTCTTACAATGGACCAAAAACGACAGCATTTGTGTTGTTACATGTCTGAAGCCTTTCTCTTACAGCATACCAGAAATGTAAGCATTTGTGGTGTTACATGTGTGAAGCCTTTATCTTACAGTGGACTAGAAACGGCTGCATTTGTGTTACATGTTTGACGCCTTTGTCTTAAAGTGGACCAAAAACGACTGCATTTGTATTGTTACATGTGTGATGCCTTTGTATTTCAATTGACCAAAAACGACATCATTTGTTTGTTACATGACTGAAGCCTTTCTCTTACAGTAGACCAGAAACGGCAGCATAAGTGTTGTTACATGTGTGAGGCCTTTGCCTTACAGTGGACCAGAAACAGCTGCATTTGTGTTGTTACATGTGTGAGGCCTTTGTCTTATAGAGGACTAGAAGCTGCTGCATTTGTGTTACATGTTTGAGCTCTTTGTCTTACAGTGGACCAAAAAAAGACTGCATTTGTATTGTTACATGTGTGAGGCCTTTGTATTTCAATTGACCATAAACGACAGCATTTGTGTTGTTACATGACTGAAGCCTTTCTCTTACAGTTGACCAGAAACGGGTGCATTTGTGTTACATGTTTGATGCCTTTGTCTTACAGTGGACCAGAAACGGCTGAATTTGTGTTACATGTTTAAGGCCTTTGTCTTACAATGGACCAGAAACGGCTGCATTTGTCTTACATGTTCGAGGCATTTTTCTTACAGTAGACCAGAAACGGCTGCATTTGTTTTATATGTTTGAGGCCTTTGTCTTACAAGGGAACAGAAACAGCTTCATTTAAGTTACATGTTAGAGGCCTTTGTCTTAAAATTAACCAAAAACAACAGCATTTGTGTTATTGCATGTCTGAAGCCTTTGTCTTTCAGTTGACTAGAAAAAGCTGCATTTATGTTGTTGCATGTCTTGAGCCTTTGTCTAACAGTGTACCTGTTACGGCTGCATTTGTGTTACATGTTTGAGGCCTTTGTCTTACAATCGACCAAAAACGACATTTGTGTTGTTACATGACTGAAGCCTTTCTCTTACAATGGACCAGAAACGGCAGCACTTGTGTAGTTACGTGTGTGAGGTCTCTATCTTACAGTGAACTAGAAACGGCTGCATTTGTGTTACATATTTGAGGCCTTTGTCTTACGATTGACCAAAAACGACAGTATTTGTGTTGTTACATGCCTGAAGCCTCTGTCTTAAAGTGGACCAGAAATGGCAGCATTCGTGTTGTTACATGTCTGTAGCCTTTGTCTTACAGGGGACGAGAAACGGCAGCATTTGTGTTGTTACATGTCTGAAGCCTTTGTCTTACAGTGGACCAGAAATGGCTGCATTTGTGTTACATGTTTGGGACATTTGTCTTACATTGGACCAGAAACGTCTGCATTTGTGTTACAAGTTTGTGGCTTTTGTCACACAATGGACCAAAAAAGACAGCATTTGCGTTGTTACATGTCTCAAGCCTTTGTTTTAGAGTGGATGAGAAACGGCAGCATTTGTGTTGTTACATGTCTGAAGCCTTTGTCTTACAGTGTACCAGAAACGGCACCATTTGTGTTACAAGTTTGAGGCCTTATTCTTACAGTGGACCAGAAATGGCTGCATTTGTGTTACATGTTTGAGGCCTTTGTCTAACAATGGACCAAAAACGGCAGCATTTGTGTTGTTACATGCCTGAGGCCATTGGCTGGTAGTGGACAAGATACAGCTGCATTTGTGTTACATGATTGAGGCCTTTGTCTTACAGTGGACCAGAAACGGCTGCATTTGTGTTTTATGTTTGAGGCCCTTGTCTTCCAGTGGACCAGAAAAGGCAGCTTTTGTGTTGTTACATGGCTGAGGCCTTTGTCCTGCAGCTGACCAGAAATAGTTGCACTTGTTATTAAGTGTATCCATACTTCATTCTTAATTTTTGATTTCGCACTCCTGAACGCCACTGTAATTGGCCCATTGTTGTGCTATTTCTTATTAATTTTGCAATTTCTATTTTCAAGAAAAAAATTGCAATTAACATCATCCAATTATTAATTTATCAAAGCGGAAACATTACGCTGTATCAGAATCTCTTGTTTTTATTTTATCTTTTTTTTCCATATATTTTCAAAAAGTAGGCTGACCTCTCCTTGTTTAAAGGGAATGAATGAATGAATGATTATAAGAGATCCAGCGTCACAATTGCAATGGACATTGACGCCAATTGTTCATAAGGGAAGATTTGAGGCATCCGTTTCCATAACAATTTAACTTTGAATGTTTATTTTTCTTTCTAAAAAAAAAAAAAAAAGAGAATAATGATATTTTTTGTAGTTGCTAAATTACTATACAGTATACATAATCATTATAGAATGCTTTAACTACATCAGTAGTTAATTGTTATTATTGGCTTTTTGATGGCTTTTAAGAATATCTCTTAATGAATTGAAGGTGAGAGGTGGTGCAATGTAAGTTTGAGAAATGAGAGAGCTAGGTAAGATGAGGCTACAATTAAAAGACAGAAGGTTAAGACCTAAGAGATACTACAAAGAATTTTTAGGTCTGCTTATAGTGTATCTCGTTTAAAGGTTTTAAAGGTCACTCATGAATAGCAGAGGCAAGGGGCAGTGACATTTCCCTAGCAAGCAGGACAATGCCTTGGATACTGACCATATATTATATGATCATCGCCCAAGCCCCTTCTCCACACAAGCTATGACCAGGGAGGGCCAGGCAATGGCCGCTGATGACTCAACAGATAGACCTATAGGCTCCCCCAAACCCCCAACCTTAGCTCACAAGGATGGTAAGGGTGCAGACACTGAAGGCACTAAAGAGTCAGAGCGGGACTTGAACCCCCGTCTGGCAAACACCAGGTAGAGACGTTACCAATCTGCCCACAATAACTCCAGATGATGATCGTGATGAAGATTCAAGGTGCAGATATACCAATATTCCCAGAAGCTTCGAAAATTTTAAGGATTTACTAATTATTGGATACATAACGTATTTTGTCCCTGGGTTACCTTTTTCATTAGTTTAAAGGCATATGAAACGAGCTATCTCATTAGCTTAAAGCAGCAGATCACAAAATGGGGGTAATTTCCCACTGGTGGGAAATTTAAAGCTACCGGGAGGGAAATAATTACACTGCCTACTAGCATTAAAAAATCCCAGATACATTTTATCAAATCTGAGAGAGAGAGAGAGAGAGAGAGAGAGAGAGAGAGAGAGAGAGAGAGAGAGAGAGGGAGAGTGAGAGAGAGAGGGAGAGTATGCTAGATGTAGTTATATGTTTATCAGAGTGTTTGAAAACTTTAAAAAAGAAAAAAAAGCAAATAGGCACGGTGCATTTTGACTACCGGTTCCTTCATACCAATGAAATGGGAAATCTGGAGGATTGAATTGGCTGCAAAAGGGTAAATGAGAGAAAATATTTTGGGAACCCCTGTAATTTAAACTGTTTAGGCCTTGATAAAAAAATAAAGGACGACCAAAAAAAAAAAAAAGCCGTTTAAAGCATCATAATGTTTGATGAATTATAAAGATTCTTCTATAAGCATTAATAAAAATACTTTTTATATTTTGGATTGAAGTGCGAAAAACTCTCCCCCAATTCTCTCTCGTATCATTTTAGATATGAAGAACGAATTTTAACACCTACTCACTGAACTTATAAATTCAACGAACTTGTTGCAAAATGGTGCCGAAATTGTTTAAATCGCTCCTTGAGGGGGAAAGAAAATGTGATGCTATTTCACACAGAACGTGAATTTTGCCTGCGTTTATCGCATGAACTTCGCAAAATATTTGACAAATAACAACAGGGAAAATTGCCTATTTCTCTCTCAGAAAAACGGCTGCATTATGAAAGAGACTTAAAAAGCCGTGGAACATAAACGAAACCTTTCAAGGCTGAGATGAAGAGTGGGACTTCATTTTCTCCTATTTAGGGATCTGTGAATATCTCCTTCTCGCTGACCTTCATTTTGGAGGGAACTTTTACTTACTCTTCGAGTAAATCTGTTGAATTTCAGCAGATTTCTCGTTGGTTTATTAGGCGCTGCTTTCCTGTGATTACAAAAATGTTTTTAGATAAAGATTTGTTAAATTCATCGATTATTAATGCTACTCTTGATTCTTTGAGGTTTAGGTTTAAATGTTTAAAGGCCGCTCATGCATGGCAGAGGCAAGGGACAGTGACATTGCCATATCGAGCAGAACAATGCCTTAAAGACTGAACATATATACATATGATCAGCGCCCAAGCCCCTTCTCCACCCAAGCTAGGACCAAGGATGGCCAGGCAATGGCTGCTGATGACTTAGCAGATAGACCTATAGGCTCCAAAAAACCCCCGACCTGTTGCTCACATGGATGGTGAGGTAGCAGCAGCCAATGGAACTAACGAGTTTGAGCGGGGCTCGAATGGAAAAAAAAGATTGAAATATTATGAAAAAGGCTTTTAGTAGAAAATACATATAGAGGAAGGATGTTTAAACATTAAATCAATGTAGAGAAAAATGGCTATAAATTTAGGTTTTAGCAAAACACAAGTGATTGATATTATTATGAATTATAGATGAACCCCTATTGAAGTAAAACTTTCGCGAGATTAGTCTCTTCACACCTTTACACAGAGCAGTAATATTATTTTAGATAAAAAGAACCAACAATATGTATAACATGATTTTTCATTTCATATTTGTAAACAAATAATAAATAATTTTCATTTGTGAAAACCAAAAAGTTCTTCAAAAAGGATTTGGGTGGCTTATTGGAAACGTCCTTGCCTAGCGATCTGCCGGACTAGGGTTCATGTCTCACTCAATCTGGAAAGTTTCTTGTAGTATCTGCTTTCTTGTAGTATCTGCCTTTAGGTCTACCTGCTGAGTCACCGGCAGATATTGCCTGGCCCTCCCTGGACCTTGCTTGGGTGGGGTGGGGGTTTGGGCACTGATCATATGTATACAGAATATGGTCAGTCTGTACGGCATTGTCACTGTTCCATGTCTCTGCCGTTCATGAGCGGCCTTTAAAACTTTAGATAGTCCAGGAGGGCATTTCTATTCACATAAAAATTTAGAAAAAAAAAAAAAAAAAAAAAAAATATATATATATATATATATATATATATATATATATATATATATATATATATATATATATATATATATATATATAATTGCTGGTTCTTCCATGAGATAACAGGATGCTGGTTCTAGCCGCAGAAGGTGGTCTCATGATTAATTGAAATCAATGAGTCAGGTCTGTAGTTGGATTGGTTACCGCTAACCTATGACAGAAGTCACTGGACTGTAAGGATTTGGTCCTAAAATATGTCCTGGGCAACCATGGGCTCCAATAAGGGCAAAACAGTTAATAATGGGATTGAAAAAAGATAAACACCGACGTAATTACGAATGACTATACTTGCCCTGTGATTAAAGAGTGTCGTCTGTCCTTTACAATTCCACTTTTCAAAATTCTTATCGCGAAAAGGTAAACTTGTTTTTCCTTTCGGAATTTTTCTCTGACACTTTTTGAAAGTGAAATCAAATGGTGCAGTGTCATATACACACACCCACACATACGTACATACGGCCCCGGGATAAACTGAGAGAGAGAGAGAGAGAGAGAGAGAGAGAGAGAGAGAGAGAGAGAGAGAGAGAGAGAGCGAGAGAGAGAGAGCAATATTCACCCTTTTCGTCAGAAATTACAGACTGATGATACATTCCCTTCCATAGGAAAGGTTGGCAGTAAAAATGAAAATAAGCTTTAAGACACTTAAAAGATGTGCGTACATGTTTGCATATAAACTCGCCCATGCATATAGATAGTTTACATGTTTGCATATAAACACGCATATGTATATAGATAGTTTACATTTTTGCACACACACACACACACACACACACACACACATATATATATATATATATATATATATATATATATATATATATATATATATATATATATATATATATATTTACGAGGATTTGTCATAAATTTTTACCTCTTTTGATAGCTCAGTCAGCAGGCATGGTTTCCAGACGAACAAGTGGAGGTTCAAACCTCCATCCGGCCAGAAGCTGTTACCATAAAATTAATTCCAAGTGGATGTATATTCCCAAGATAGAATTCGGTATTAAATGCCATTCGTGGGTGATATTTACATTGATTGAAATCACGTGTGCTTGTGATATATATATATATGTATATATATATATATATATATATATATATATATATATATATACATATATATATATATATATAAATATATATATATATATATATATATATATATGTATATATATATATATATATATATATATATATATATATATATATATATATATATATATATATATATATATGTATATATATATATATTTATATAAATATATATATATATATATATATATATATATATATATATATATATATATATATATGCGTAAAAATCACAGGATCTGCATATATATATATATATATATATATATATATATATATATATATATATATATATATATATATATATATATATATATATATATATGTTATCAAACTACTCTGGATCGCATATCAAATTAATCCATTGTTATCTGCGTCAAAATGCTCCATGACTCTGATTTGAACGATTTGATTTTAGCAATAATGAGTATTTTGAATATTTATAGAGCGTAAACACAAATGCTGGATTCATAAGTTATGGGCGAATGCGTAGAGTTATAAGCAGATGCCAATATCTAAATGTTGATATTAATTAAACATAAACTACAAAAGCATTCTGAGAGTGCCGACCTCCATCACGGCAGCTTGTTTCTGATAACCTGCTTGCTTTTCCCAGAATCAATCTAGACCGTAAGCGTATTTGAAGTCTGTGTCACTACCATGTCCGAACTAGAGATAAAGGTTAGGGTTAATTCTGTCGACCTTTTGCTCGACCTTGACCTTAACCTTTGACCTAGGGATTTCAAAATTTAATCACTTCCACGTCTCAACATAACTATTAATATCTGAAAGTTGCACTACTCTATGACCATTATTGAGGCCAGGAAGTTGTTCACAAACAAACAAACAGACAAACAGGGGTGAAAACATAACCTCCTCCCAGCTTGATTACCCAGATATGATACGCCACAAAATGATACATTTACGTTTGCTCCACTTTTCAAGATCATTTCATGTTTATCTTTGGAGACTATTTTACAAAGGAAAACTAACAGAATTCAGGTGTACACGATGAAGCCTCTCGGGAAAATCTGTGTTCCGTCATCAGCGATGATGAATTATCCGGAAAATTATCCCTTTTAATTTTCTTTGTTTTTTAACAAAGGAAATTCAGTGTCCATTTATCTTCAACATCTGGAGTCTTTCTCGTCGGGCATTTGTTTCTTAATTGCTCTTCCCATGTTCTCTCTCTCTCTCTCTCTCTCTCTCTCTCTCTCTCTCTCTCTCTCTCTCTCTCTCTCTCTCTCTCTCTCTCTCTCTCAATTTACATTCCAAAGTATTTGTGATCAGAATGTTCTATTCAATTTCCTTAATATTTACCCGATAAATTTTGGACAATTTTGAAATAGGGCACGAGTTCAGATTGTTTATAATTGAATTCACTGATGCATTTGACTTGGATAGCCATAAAAAATATGTTAAAAATTTCTAGAATTTGCAGTCCAAGTCTCGATAGATTTTTAAGAGACTGAAAAAACAAACTAAAGCCGGTTCTAGTCTTTCGAATTTGTTTTTAATATCTGCTTGCTCCATGTTAATGTGCATGCAGATGATGCTACTCTTAATGGAGTGAATCATTCCCTTTAAATGCAAGTTTTATACAGAGAAGTGTAGTAGTTCAACTAGTGGTGTCGATAACAGGATATTCGGTTTAAAAACAAAACAAATGTATCTTTAAGCAGCTGAACTCGTACCATGTTCCTTTATGATTTACTTTGCATAGACACTTCAACTGAAGGTTCCTTTTGAATACGTGATTTTACATTCAACTCCTATTATAAATATTCTTTTTCATAGTATTTTACATAAATCTTTTCTAAAGGCCGCATAAAAAAAATCATATGCTTGGCGTTTAAATGCTTACAAAAGATTTGAAGTGATTTCTTTGGAAATTAAGGGGTCAAAAGGAAGAATAGAAAGATAACAAAAAATATTAAGACGGCAATAAGAGATACATGCCTTTTTTCGTAACACGTCAAATGTGTAATATAGCTGCAGCACAAACATACGCACCCAAAGTAATATATATCAATATTTTACTATCACTCTAAAGCAGAAAACCCGAGAAAAATAACATTTTCATGTTGCCTGCCCAAGAGGTAATGGGTTATAAACATGAGACCGAAGCAGTTGAGTCAGAGCTATAGCAAATGTAAATGGATATCCCGCCTTTTAAATAAATTAAATCTTTATCATATAAATTTTATGGCAATGTTTACTCTGCCTTTATTAAAATCTTCCTCTTGATTTGATAAATCCTTTTGGAAAATGATTGTGACAACACTCGTACCTAATTGTTTGGCTAAATTAATTGTTTCATAAAAATTTACTCTCGGTGGTGAAATCTATCTCTCTCTCTCTCTCTCTCTCTCTCTCTCTCTCTCTCTCTCTCTCTCTCTCTCTCTCTCTCTCTCTCTCATATATATATATATATATATATATATATATATATATATATATATATATATATATATATATATATATATGTATATATATATATATATATATATATATATATATATATATATATACATACAGATGTTACATTATTACATATGTAATATGAATGTACCTATGCTGTCAATATTCCTGGTAGTATGAAAGAAGATCGAGAAGTAACATGTCATACGTATGGATGCTCTATACAGCCCCTAAGCGTACCTTTAGAAAGGGGGAGGGGGGATGCAGGGAAATGATGTCCTTAGATTGGAAAGGAATGTCTGAGCGATAAGCTTATTGTCTATTAAACCCAAGTGTCCTATAGAGACAAATGTGTTTACATAAAGAGTTCTGCTTTATAGAAAATACAATGAACATTAATAGGAGTGTCTCTCTCCCGCTCTCTCAGTTCCATGGATATTATTATTATTATTATTATTATTATTATTAATATTATTATTATTATTATTATTATTATTATTATTATTATTATTATTATTATTATTATTATTATTATTATTATTATTATTTGATAACCTGCTAATTGTATGTTTATACATTGAGTTTCGCTTAATAAAGAATATAACTAACAACATTTGGAGTCTCTCTCTCTCTCTCTCTCTCTCTCTCTCTCTCTCTCTCTCCACTAATATAACAATTCATATTCATAGCCATAAAAACGATGAACTATTAACTAAACCCCTATACAGTCTCAACTGAGGCCAAAGTGAACTAAGATGTGAAAGGACCAAGGTCTGGACTCGTATTTTCCAGCAGGGATCCTCGACAAAGATGTACTTATGAGTTAGATTTTAATAAATATATACAATAGGAGTTAAGAAGCATTTGATGATATATATATATATATATATATATATATATATATATATATATATATATATATATATATATATATATATATATATATATATATATATTCAAATAAGCCATATATATTTTTGATACATTAATGTCTGGATTCTCTTAACGACCTCGGGATCAGAGCCCCAGGTGAAATCACACAAAGACAAGAGCTTGGCTCCGGCCGGGAATCGAACCCTGGTCGGCAAGCTTGTACAGACAGTGACTAACCCACTTGGCCACGAAGAAAGATAAAAGTCAATGACAATTCTTCTGTACTTATACCTGTCGAATTCAGGTATTTTGTACTTAGAATTGAAATCAACCCATCTTCACCATCGTAGCTAATTGGTAGTTTGTTACTTGGCATTCAATTAATGATAAATTTTGCACATTTTTACGTGTTTTTCATATTCAAATAAGCCATATATATTTATTTTTGATACATTAATGTCTGGATTCTCTTAACGACCTCGGGATCAGAGCCCCAGGCGAAATCACACAAAGACAAGAGCTTGGCTCCGGCCGGGAATCGAACCCTGGTCGGCAAGCTTGTACAGACAGTGACTAACCCACTTGGCCACGAAGAAAGATAAAAGTCAATGACAATTCTTCTGTACTTATACCTGTCGAATTCAGGTATTTTGTACTTAGAATTGAAATCAACCCATCTTCACCATCGTAGCTAATTGGTAGTTTGTTACTTGGCATTCAATTAATGATAAATTTTGCACATTTTTACGTGTTTTTCATATTCAAATAAGCCATATATATTTTTGATACATTAATGTCTGGATTCTCTTAACGACCTCGGGATCAGAGCCCCAGGCGAAATCACACAAAGACAAGAGCTTGGCTCCGGCCGGGAATCGAACCCTGGTCGGCAAGCTTGTACAGACAGTGACTAACCCACTTGGCCACGAAGAAAGATAAAAGTCAATGACAATTCTTCTGTACTTATACCTGTCGAATTCAGGTATTTTGTACTTAGAATTGAAATCAACCCATCTTCACCATCGTAGCTAATTGGTAGTTTGTTAGTTGGCATTCAATTAATGATAAATTTTGCACATTTTTACGTGTTTTTCATATTCAAATAAGCTATATATATTTTTGATACATTAATGTCTGGATTCTCTTAACGACCTCGGGATCAGAGCCCCAGGCGAAATCACACAAAGACAAGAGCTTGGCTCCGGCCGGGAATCGAACCCTGGTCGGCAAGCTTGTACAGACAGTGACTAACCCACTTGGCCACGAAGAAAGATAAAAGTCAATGACAATTCTTCTGTACTTATACCTGTCGAATTCAGGTATTTTGTACTTAGAATTGAAATCAACCCATCTTCACCATCGTAGCTAATTGGTAGTTTGTTAGTTGGCATTCAATTAATGATAAATTTTGCACATTTTTACGTGTTTTTCATATTCAAATAAGCCATATATATTTTTGATACATTAATGTCTGGATTCTCTTAACGACCTTGGGATCAGAGCCCCAGGGCGAAATCACACAAAGACAAGAGCTTGGCTCCAGGCGGGAATCGAACCCTGGTCGGCAAGCTTGTACAGACAGTGACTAACCCACTTGGCCACGAAGAAAGATAAAAGTCAATGACAATTCTTCTGTACTTATACCTGTCGAATTCAGGTATTTTGTACTTAGAATTGAAATCAACCCATCTTCACCATCGTAGCTAATTGGTAGTTTGATACTTGGCATTCAATTAATGATAAATTTTGCACATTTTTACGTGTTTTTCATATTCAAATAAGCCATATATATTTTTGATACATTAATGTCTGGATTCTCTTAACGACCTCGGGATCAGAGCCCCAGGCGAAATCACACAAAGACAAGAGCTTGGCTCCGGCCGGGAATCGAACCCTGGTCGGCAAGCTTGTACAGACAGTGACTAACCCACTTGGCCACGAAGAAAGATAAAAGTCAAAGACAATTCTTCTGTACTTATACCTGTCGAATTCAGGTATTTTGTACTTAGAATTGAAATCAACCCATCTTCACCATCGTAGCTAATTGGTAGTTTGTTACTTGGCATTCAATTAATGATAAATTTTGCACATTTTTACGTGTTTTTCATATTCAAATAAGCCATATATATTTTTGATACATTAATGTCTGGATTCTCTTAACGACCTCGGGATCAGAGCCCCAGGCGAAATCACACAAAGACAAGAGCTTGGCTCCGGCCGGGAATCGAACCCTGGTCGGCAAGCTTGTACAGACAGTGACTAACCCACTTGGCCACGAAGAAAGATTAAAGTCAATGACAATTCTTCTGTATTTATACCTGTCGAATTCAGGTATTTTGTACTTAGAATTGAAATCTACCCATCTTCACCATCGTAGCTAATTGGTAGTTTGTTACTTGGCATTCAATTAATGATAAATTTTGCAAATTTTTACGTGTTTTTCATATTCAAATAAGCCATATATATTTTTGATACATTAATGTCTGGATTCTCTTAACGACCTCGGGATCAGAGCCCCAGGCGAAATCACACAAAGACAAGAGCTTGGCTCCGGCCGGGAATCGAACCCTGGTCGGCAAGCTTGTACAGACAGTGACTAACCCACTTAGCCACGAAAAAAGATAAAAGTCAATGACAATTCTTCTGTACTTATACCTGTCGAATTCAGGTATTTTGTACTTAGAATTGAAATCAACCCATCTTCACCATCGTAGCTAATTGGTAGTTTGTTACTTGGCATTCAATTAATGATAAATTTTGCACATTTTTACGTGTTTTTCATATTCAAATAAGCCATATATATTTTTGATACATTAATGTCTGGATTCTCTTAACGAACTCGGGATCAGAGCCCCAGGCGAAATCACACAAAGACAAGAGCTTGGCTCCGGCCGGGAATCGAACCCTGGTCGGCAAGCTTGTACAGACAGTGACTAACCCACTTGGCCACGAAGAAAGATAAAAGTCAATGACAATTCTTCTGTACTTATACCTGTCGAATTCAGGTATTTTGTACTTAGAATTGAAATCAACCCATCTTCACCATCGTAGCTAATTGGTAGTTTGTTACTTGGCATTCAATTAATGATAAATTTTGCACATTTTTACGTGTTTTTCATATTCAAATAAGCCATATATATTTTTGATACATTAATGTCTGGATTCTCTTAACGACCTCGGGATCAGAGCCCCAGGCGAAATCACACAAAGACAAGAGCTTGGCTCCGGCCGGGAATCGAACCCTGGTCGGTAAGCTTGTACAGACAGTGACTAACCCACTTGGCCACGAAGAAAGATAAAAGTCAATGACAATTCTTCTGTATTTATACCTGTTGAATTCAGGTATTTTGTACTTAGAATTGAAATCAACCCATCTTCACCATCGTAGCTAATTGGTAGTTTGTTACTTGGCATTCAATTAATGATAAATTTTGCACATTTTTACGTGTTTTTCATATTCAAATAAGCCATATATATTTTTGATACATTAATGTCTGGATTCTCTTAACGACCTCGGGATCAGAGCCCCAGGCGAAATCACACAAAGACAAGAGCTTGGCTCCGGCCGGGAATCGAACCCTGGTCGGCAAGCTTGTACAGACAGTGACTAACCCACTTGGCCACTAAGAAAGATAAAAGTCAATGACAATTCTTCTGTACTTATACTTGTCGAATTCAGGTATTTTGTACTTAGAATTGAAATCAACCCATCTTCACCATCGTAGCTAATTGGTAGTTTGTTACTTGGTATTCAATTAATGATAAATTTTGCACATTTTTACGTGTTTTTCATATTCAAATAAGCCATATATATTTTTGATACATTAATGTCTGGATTCTCTTAACGACCTCGGGATCAGAGCCCCAGGCGAAATCACACAAAGACAAGAGCTTGGCTCCGGCCGGGAATCGAACCCTGGTCGGCAAGCTTGTACAGACAGTGACTAACCCACTTGGCCACGAAGAAAGATAAAAGTTAATGACAATTCTTCTGTACTTATACCTGTCGAATTCAGGTATTTTGTACTTAGAATTTAAATCAACCCATCTTCACCATCGTAGCTAATTGGTAGTTTGTTACTTGGCATTCAATTAATGATAAATTTTGCACATTTTTACGTGTTTTTCATATTCAAATAAGCCATATATATTTTTGATACATTAATGTCTGGATTCTCTTAACGACCTCGGGATCAGAGCCCCAGGCGAAATCACACAAAGACAAGAGCTTGGCTCCGGCCGGGAATCGAACCCTGGTCGGCAAGCTTGTACAGACAGTGACTAACCCACATGGCCAAAAAGAAAGATAAAAGTCAATGACAATTCTTCTGTACTTATACCTGTCGAATTCAGGTATTTTGTACTTAGAATTGAAATCAACCCATCTTCACCATCGTAGCTAATTGGTAGTTTGTTACTTGGCATTCAATTAATGATAAACTTTGCACATTTTTACGTGTTTTTCATATTCAAATAAGCCATATATATTTTTGATACATTAATGTCTGGATTCTCTTAACGACCTCGGGATCAGAGCCCCAGGCGAAATCACACAGAGACAAGAGCTTGGCTCCGGCCGGGAATCGAACCCTGGTCGGCAAGCTTGTACAGACAGTGACTAACCCACTTGGCCACGAAGAAAGATAAAAGTCAATGACAATTCTTTTGTACGTATACCTGTCGAATTCAGGTATTTTGTACTTAGAATTGAAATCAACTCATCTTCACCATCGTAGCTAATTGGTAGTTTGTTACTTGGCATTCAATTAATGATAAATTTTGCACATTTTTACGTGTTTTTCATATTCAAATAAGCTATATATATTTTTGATACATTAATGTCTGGATTCTCTTAACGACCTCGGGATCAGAGCCCCAGGCGAAATCACACAAAGACAAGAGCTTGGCTCCGGCCAGGAATCGAACCCTGGTCGGCAAGCTTGTACAGACAGTGACTAACCCACTTGGCCACGAAGAAAGATAAAAGTCAATGACAATTCTTCTGTACTTATACCTGTCGAATTCAGGTATTTTGTACTTAGAATTTAAATCAACCCATCTTCACCATCGTAGCTAATTGGTAGTTTGTTACTTGGCATTCAATTAATGATAAATTTTGCACATTTTTACGTGTTTTTCATATTCAAATAAGCCATATATATTTTTGATACATTAATGTCTGGATTCTCTTAACGACCTCGGGATCAGAGCCCCAGGGCGAAATCACACAAAGACAAGAGCTTGGCTCCAGGCGGGAATCGAACCCTGGTCGGCAAGCTTGTACAGACAGTGACTAACCCACTTGGCCACGAAGAAAGATAAAAGTCAATGACAATTCTTCTGTACTTATACCTGTCGAATTCAGGTATTTTGTACTTAGAATTGAAATCAACCCATCTTCACCATCGTAGCTAATTGGTAGTTTGATACTTGGCATTCAATTAATGATAAATTTTGCACATTTTTACGTGTTTTTCATACTCAAATAAGCCATATATATTTTTGATACATTAATGTCTGGATTCTCTTAACGACCTCGGGATCAGAGCCCCAGGCGAAATCACACAAAGACAAGAGCTTGGCTCCGGCCGGGAATCGAACCCTGGTCGGCAAGCTTGTACAGACAGTGACTAACCCACTTGGCCACGAAGAAAGATAAAAGTCAAAGACAATTCTTCTGTACTTATACCTGTCGAATTCAGGTATTTTGTACTTAGAATTGAAATCAACCCATCTTCACCATCGTAGCTAATTGGTAGTTTGTTACTTGGCATTCAATTAATGATAAATTTTGCACATTTTTACGTGTTTTTCATATTCAAATAAGCCATATATATTTTTGATACATTAATGTCTGGATTCTCTTAACGACCTCGGGATCAGAGCCCCAGGCGAAATCACACAAAGACAAGAGCTTGGCTCCGGCCGGGAATCGAACCCTGGTCGGCAAGCTTGTACAGACAGTGACTAACCCACTTGGCCACGAAGAAAGATTAAAGTCAATGACAATTCTTCTGTATTTATACCTGTCGAATTCAGGTATTTTGTACTTAGAATTGAAATCAACCCATCTTCACCATCGTAGCTAATTGGTAGTTTGTTACTTGGCATTCAATTAATGATAAATTTTGCACATTTTTACGTGTTTTTCATATTCAAATAAGCCATATATATTTTTGATACATTAATGTCTGGATTCTCTTAACGAACTCGGGATCAGAGCCCCAGGTGAAATCACACAAAGACAAGAGCTTGGCTCCGGCCGGGAATCGAACCCTGGTCGGCAAGCTTGTACAGACAGTGACTAACCCACTTGGCCACGAAGAAAGATAAAAGTCAATGACAATTCTTTTGTACGTATACCTGTCGAATTCAGGTATTTTGTACTTAGAATTGAAATCAACTCATCTTCACCATCGTAGCTAATTGGTAGTTTGTTACTTGGCATTCAATTAATGATAAATTTTGCACATTTTTACGTGTTTTTCATATTCAAATAAGCCATATATATTTTTGATACATTAATGTCTGGATTCTCTTAACGACCTCGGGATCAGAGCCCCAGGCGAAATCACACAAAGACAAGAGCTTGGCTCCGGCCGGGAATCGAACCCTGGTCGGCAAGCTTGTACAGACAGTGACTAACCCACTTGGCCACGAAGAAAGATTAAAGTCAATGACAATTCTTCTGTATTTATACCTGTCGAATTCAGGTATTTTGTACTTAGAATTGAAATCTACCCATCTTCACCATCGTAGCTAATTGGTAGTTTGTTACTTGGCATTCAATTAATGATAAATTTTGCACATTTTTACGTGTTTTTCATATTCAAATAAGCCATATATATTTTTGATACATTAATGTCTGGATTCTCTTAACGACCTCGGGATCAGAGCCCCAGGCGAAATCACACAAAGACAAGAGCTTGGCTCCGGCCGGGAATCGAACCCTGGTCGGCAAGCTTGTACAGACAGTGACTAACCCACTTAGCCACGAAAAAAGATAAAAGTCAATGACAATTCTTCTGTACTTATACCTGTCGAATTCAGGTATTTTGTACTTAGAATTGAAATCAACCCATCTTCACCATCGTAGCTAATTGGTAGTTTGTTACTTGGCATTCAATTAATGATAAATTTTGCACATTTTTACGTGTTTTTCATATTCAAATAAGCCATATATATTTTTGATACATTAATGTCTGGATTCTCTTAACGAACTCGGGATCAGAGCCCCAGGCGAAATCACACAAAGACAAGAGCTTGGCTCCGGCCGGGAATCGAACCCTGGTCGGCAAGCTTGTACAGACAGTGACTAACCCACTTGGCCACGAAGAAAGATAAAAGTCAATGACAATTCTTCTCTACTTATACCTGTCGAATTCAGGTATTTTGTACTTAGAATTGAAATCAACCCATCTTCACCATTGTAGCTAATTGGTAGTTTGTTACTTGGCATTCAATTAATGATAAATTTTGCACATTTTTACGTGTTTTTCATATTCAAATAAGCCATATATATTTTTGATACATTAATGTCTGGATTCTCTTAACGACCTCGGGATCAGAGCCCCAGGCGAAATCACACAAAGACAAGAGCTTGGCTCCGGCCGGGAATCGAACCCTGGTCGGTAAGCTTGTACAGACAGTGACTAACCCACTTGGCCACGAAGAAAGATAAAAGTCAATGACAATTCTTCTGTATTTATACCTGTCGAATTCAGGTATTTTGTACTTAGAATTGAAATCAACCCATCTTCACCATCGTAGCTAATTGGTAGTTTGTTACTTGGCATTCAATTAATGATAAATTTTGCACATTTTTACGTGTTTTTCATATTCAAATAAGCCATATATATTTTTGATACATTAATGTCTGGATTCTCTTAACGACCTCGGGATCAGAGCCCCAGGCGAAATCACACAAAGACAAGAGCTTGGCTCCGGCCGGGAATCGAACCCTGGTCGGCAAGCTTGTACAGACAGTGACTAACCCACTTGGCCACTAAGAAAGATAAAAGTCAATGACAATTCTTCTGTACTTATACCTGTCGAATTCAGGTATTTTGTACTTAGAATTGAAATCAACCCATCTTCACCATCGTAGCTAATTGGTAGTTTGTTACTTGGCATTCAATTAATGATAAATTTTGCACATTTTTACGTGTTTTTCATATTCAAATAAGCCATATATATTTTTGATACATTAATGTCTGGATTCTCTTAACGACCTCGGGATCAGAGCCCCAGGCGAAATCACACAAAGACAAGAGCTTGGCTCCGGCCGGGAATCGAACCCTGGTCGGCAAGCTTGTACAGACAGTGACTAACCCACTTGGCCACGAAGAAAGATAAAAGTTAATGACAATTCTTCTGTACTTATACCTGTCGAATTCAGGTATTTTGTACTTAGAATTGAAATCAACCCATCTTCACCATCGTAGCTAATTGGTAGTTTGTTACTTGGCATTCAATTAATGATAAATTTTGCACATTTTTACGTGTTTTTCCTATTCAAATAAGCCATATATATTTTTGATACATTAATGTCTGGATTCTCTTAACGACCTCGGGATCAGAGCCCCAGGCGAAATCACACAAAGACAAGAGCTTGGCTCCGGCCGGGAATCGAACCCTGGTCGGCAAGCTTGTACAGACAGTGACTAACCCACATGGCCAAAAAGAAAGATAAAAGTCAATGACAATTCTTCTGTACTTATACCTGTCGAATTCAGGTATTTTGTACTTAGAATTGAAATCAACCCATCTTCACCATCGTAGCTAATTGGTAGTTTGTTACTTGGCATTCAATTAATGATAAATTTTGCACATTTTTACGTGTTTTTCATATTCAAATAAGCCATATATATTTTTGATACATTAATGTCTGGATTCTCCTAACGACCTCGGGATCAGAGCCCCAGGCGAAATCACACAAAGACAAGAGCCTGGCTCCGGCCGGGAATCGAACCCTGGTCGGCAAGCTTATACAGACAGTGACTAACCCACTTGGCCACGAAAAAACTACCAATTAGCTACGATGGTGAAGATGGGTTGATTTCAATTCTAAGTACAAAATACCTGAATTCGACAGGTATAAGTACAGAAGAATTGTCATTGACTTTTATCTTTCTTTGTGGCCAAGTGGGTTAGTCACTGTCTGTACAAGCTTGCCGACCAGGGTTCGATTCCCGGCCGGAGCCAAGCTCTTTTCTTTGTGTGATTTCGCCTGGGGCTCTGATCCCGAGGTCGTTAAGAGAATCCAGACATTAATGTATCAAAAATATATATGGCTTATTTGAATATGAAAAACACGTAAAAATTTGCAAAATTTATCATTAATTGAATGCCAAGTAACAAACTACCAATTAGCTACGATGGTGAAGATGGGTTGATTTCAATTCTAAGTACAAAATACCTGAATTCGACATGTATAAGTACAGAAGAATTGTCATTGACTTTTATCTTTCTTCGTGGCCAAGTGGGTTAGTCACTGTCTGTACAAGCTTGCCGACCAGGGTTCGATTCCTGGCCGGAGCCAAGCTCTTGTCTTTGTGTGATTTCGCCTGGGGCTCTGATCCCGAGGTCGTTAAGAGAATCCAGACATTAATGTATCAAAAATATATATGGCTTATTTGAATATGAAAAACACGTAAAAATGTGCAAAATTTATCATTAATTGAATGCCAAGTAAAAAACTACCAATTAGCTACGATGGTGAAGATGGGTTGATTTCAATTCTAAGTACAAAATACCTGAATTCGACAGGTATAAGTACAGAAGAATTGTCATTGACTTTTATCTTTCTTCGTGGCCAAGTGGGTTAGTCACTGTCTGTACAAGGTTGCCGACCAGGGTTCGATTCCCGGCCGGAGCCAAGCTCTTGTCTTTGTGTGATTTCGCCTGGGGCTCTGATCCCGAGGTCGTTAAGAGAATCCAGACATTAATGTATCAAAAATATATATGGCTTATTTGAATATGAAAAACACGTAAAAATGTGCAAAATTTATCATTAATTGAATGCCAAGTAACAAACTACCAAAGAGCTACGATGGTGAAGATGGGGTGATTTCAATTCTAAGTACAAAATACCTGAATTCGACAGGTATAAGTACAGAAGAATTGTCATTGACTTTTATCTTTCTTCGTGGCCAAGTGGGTTAGTCACTATCTGTACAAGCTTGCCGACCAGGGTTCGATTCCCGGCCGGAGCCAAGCTCTTATCTTTGTGTGATTTCGCCTGGGGCTCTGATCCCGAGGTCGTTAAGAGAATCCAGACATTAATGTATCAAAAATATATATGGCTTATTTGGATATGAAAAACACGTAAAAATGTGCAAAATTTATCATTAATTGAAAGCCAAGTAACAAACTACCAAAGAGCTACGATGGTGAAGATGGGTTGATTTCAATTCTAAGTACAAAATACCTGAATTCGACAGGTATAAGTACAGAAGAATTGTCATTGACTTTTATCTTTCTTCGTGGCCAAGTGGGTTAGTCACTGTCTGTACAAGCTTGCCGACCAGGGTTCGATTCCCGGCCGGAGCCAAGCTCTTGTCTTTGTGTGATTTCGCCTGGGGCTCTGATCCCGAGGTCGTTAAGAGAATCCAGACATTAATGTATCAAAAATATATATGGCTTATTTGAATATGAAAAACACGTAAAAATGTGCAAAATTTATCATTAATTGAATGCCAAGTAACAAACTACCAATTAGCTACGATGGTGAAGATGGGTTGATTTCAATTCTAAGTACAAAATACCTGAATTCGACAGGTATAAGTACAGAAGAATTGTCATTGACTTTTATCTTTCTTCGTGGCCAAGTGGGTTAGTCACTGTCTGTACAAGCTTGCCGACCAGGGTTCGATTCCCGGCCGGAGCCAAGCTCTTGTCTTTGTGTGATTTCGCCTGGGGCTCTGATCCCGAGGTCGTTAAGAGAATCCAGACATTAATGTATCAAAAATATATATGGCTTATTTGAATATGAAAAACACGTAAAAATGTGCAAAATTTATCATTAATTGAATGCCAAGTAACAAACTACCAATTAGCTACGATGGTGAAGATGGGTTGATTTCAATTCTAAGTACAAAATACCTGAATTCGACAGGTATAAGTACAGAAGAATTGTCATTGACTTTTATCTTTCTTCGTGGCCAAGTGGGTTAGTCACTGTCTGTACAAGCTTGCCGACCAGGGTTCGATTCCCGGCCGGAGCCAAGCTCTTGTCTTTGTGTGATTTCGCCTGGGGCTCTGATCCCGAGGTCGTTAAGAGAATCCAGACATTAATGTATCAAAAATATATATGGCTTAATTGAATATGAAAAACACGTAAAAATGTGCAAAATTTATCATATATATATATATATATATATATATATATATATATATATATATATATATATATATATATATATATATATATGCATGTGTATGTATTTGTGTCTGTGTGCATTTATGTATGTATGAATGCATATATAATGCGCATATACACATATACAGTATATATATATATATATATATATATATATATATATATATATATATATATATATATATATATATATATATATGCACACACACACACACATATATATATATATATGTATATATATATATATATATATATATATATATATATATATATATATATATATATATATATATATGCATATATATATATATATATATATATATATATATATATATATATATATATATATATATATATATATAGATATATGTGTATATATACATACATATATATATATATATATATATATATATATATATATATATATATATATATATATATATATATATATATATATTAAATTCTCGTTCTTTTGATTACTCCTGAAGAATAATATATTTGAATACATCCTCATCCTAGTGTTTTTTTTTTTTTTTTTTTTTTTTTTTTTTTTTGTAACAAGGAATTTTCGATAGACAACAATACTGGAATCAACACATTCACAATTCTTCACTTTCCATTAGAATCCCAAAAATCTAATAAAGTTCAAGGATTAAAGAAAAATATATATGAAAAAATCTACGATATTAACGTAGAGGAGATAGAATGACTATATTAATCACATCTGTGATTATTCAAGTCCCAAAAAATATAGATACAAAATCTCATTATAATTATTATTATTATTATTATTATTATTATTATTATTATTATTATTATTATTGTTATTATTATTATTATTATTAATGGCTATGCTACAACCCTAGTTGGAAAAACAGGACTTTATAAGGCCAGGGGCCCCAACAGGGAAAATAGCCTATGAGGAAAGGAAACAAGGAAAAATTTTATATTTTAAGAACAGTAACAACATTAAAATAAGTATTTCCTACTTAAACTATAAAAACTTTAACAAAACAAGAGGAAGAAAAATTAGATGGAATAGTGTGCCCGATCGTACCCTCAAGCAAGTGAACTCTAACCCAAGAGACAGTGGAAGACCATGGTACAGAGGCTATGGCACTACCCAAGACTAGAGAACAATGGTTTGATTTTGGAGTATCCTTCTCCTAGGAGAGCTGCTTACGATAGCTAAAGAGTCTCTTTTACCCTTACCAAGAGGACTGAACAATTACAGTGCAGTAGTTAACTCCTTGAGTGAAGAAGAATTGTTTGGTAATCTCAGTGTTGTCAAGTGTATGAGGACAGAGGAGAATCTGTAAAGAATAGGACAGACTATTCGTTGAATGTGTAGGTAAAGGGAAAGTGAACCATAACCAGAGAGAAGGATCCAATGTATTACTGTCTGGCCAGTCAAAGGACCCCATAACTCTCTAACGGTGGTATCTCAACGGATGGCTGGTGCCCTTGCCAAACTACTACGTATTATTGATGTCGTCACTTTGTTGTTGAAATTATGGTTCTAATTGTAAAAATCTCTTTCGATTCATCTTCTGAATTAACCTTTTACGAATGCAATGTTATAGAAAATACGACAGTAATAGCTTTCAGACAAAAAAATAAAGGGAAAACAATATAAGAAAGCTAAGGTTCTATATAAATGCTTTTTCAGAAGGTAGAGGAGAATTGATTGAACTTTCAAAATGAAGGATATTGTATTTATCAGAAATCATCCTATTATTTGATTAATATTAATTAATATAACAGTGCTTACATATGAACCTAATAGTAAACGTCGAAGGACAAATTGTCGAATACGCATATTGAGAAACCACTACTGTGTCGAAAAGGCTATGTCCCAAGTAGGTAAAGTGTCGAATAGACATTGTGTCGACTAGAGCAGTGGTTAATTAGATAATTGAAGTAACGCCAAAATACTCACCCACACGGCTAAACCAGTAAAAAAAATTAATCACTTGCCAAAATAGAAGAACAACGAAATAAGTTAAATTACAAGCTACAGAGCTAAGTGATTGATTAGCTATTTAATATTTTTCTAAAGTAACCAGTTAACTTTCATCAAAATAGACATGTTTTGTCACACTCACACTGTCCTTTTCATTAGTCGTCTTATTGACACTTTGTCTACTTTTTTTGTTCAGTACTTCGACAAGTTATATTTCGACAGTTTGTCTGTCAACACTTTGTTCAACTACCGTAAAATACAGTTTTCATGCGTATGCTAGATTTCAAAATGTTCTACTGGACTTGTTTAGTCAAACTTTCCACGTAATTGATTACAACAATTAAATCTTCCGATGTAGAATAGGTCTCATTGAATATCTAGTTATGCATTTTAACAATGTTTAGCTCTAAACCGTCTTGTTATCGGATGCTCTTAGCAACATTATCTCAGATTCTTATCATTCTATAAAAAGTTATGAATTATACCCTCGTTCTGTTTCATTCCTGCTACAGGGTAACGCTACGTAAGTGCTTTAAACATAATATTAGACTTATTTTGCCCTTGCAGTATTGTAATATACATCTGAAAAGGGACCCGAGTATTTTCGGATTTAACTAGAAAATATTGTCATAATATAACTCTTCACTTTAAGAAATTTTGCTTTGTAAATGTATAATTCATGAAATTTTACAAAGCTTAGTCAGAAGAATAAAATTCCATTTGATGTCGTAGAGGTTTGATAACTTATAGTAAATCAAGAGACACAATCCATAGACCCCAAATTCAAATTCAAATTCAAAGGATTTATTGACATAAAAATGACATCAAATGGGGTGCATTAGCATGCTAATGAACCCGTTAACGAATATAGTGAAAATATACGTACATAATATCATCAAACAGCATTGTACAAACAAATCAAACAATGCCTACGTTTTTTGTTCCAGTAAAAGTTAGGAATCTTTTTGACAATATTGGTACAAAAATCATTATTTAAAAAATAACATTCCTGATCTCTTACATTGTTAAAACTGTCATTTCTGAATTATGATAAGTTACTCCATTCCAATATATAATGATGTAGTGTATGCTTACGTTATTCACCACATATCCTACAGGAAGCACTTTTACATCCGTAGAACCCTAATTCGAGCCTCGTTTATAGCCCAATAGTCTTCACCAGCGAAAATAACTTGAGCTAGGCTCGGACGGGGGGAGGGGGGGTTGTTATTTTTGAGGTACTGGAAATGATTTTTGCCATGACTTTTCTATTTCTAACTTGGTTGATCATATGTATATAAGTTGAATATGAGCTACTTTTAAACCTTTAGATACAATCACTAACAGTTATAAGTATAATAGAGTGTTACACACGCGCACAAACAACCATACAGTACATACTGTACACATAACCTATTGTATGTATACACATTCGCAATATAGATATGTATATACTGTATATGTAAACATATATTCATATTATATGCATAAATACAGAAACACACATGCACACACACACACACACACATCAAAACTATGGTTTTATTCGAAGAATGTCAAACTAAATCACTGCAGAGATGACTGAAGTGACCTGTGATCGACATTTGAATGAAACGGTAGCTGGATGACTTCTCGCCCTGACATGACCTCCAGGCGACGCGGTTCTTGGGGGGATAAGCCGCAACCCCCCACAAATGACTCTTCCTGGTCCCTCTATATACCTTGGTTACTAGCTTATGCTCTAAGGCTTAAGTAAGGTTCCAAGCTTCTGATGCATAAGCTTATCCTGGCAGGACCATCTGATTAAATACCTTTAATTTCTTTTTAGAGAAAGTGGCATATTACTTTTCATATGTATATATATATATATATATATATATATATATATATATATATATATATATATATATATATATATATATATATATATATATATATATAGCCTAGGTTTTTCTTTCATCGTACTGGAAAATGTCTTCCTCTGACGTTTATCGATTTTCTAATTATCATGGTAAGGGCAACACTCGGTGTGGCTATTACTTAGATGGGTGGCCATTTAATGTATACAGGATGCAATTGGCATAGAAGTACCTTTGATCATTACCGAAACACTAACATACCTTAGGAGCCTGTTATGAGCCGGAGTGAGGACACTTTATCAAATGATCTATTGCTAGCGAAGTTTAGCAATTCCGTGGTGGGTGGGTAACCAGTAATGAACACATGACGACGTTGTCAGAAAAGCCCAATTGACCATTACTGAAATTTATGAACTGCATTAAGAATCTGTTAAGAGCGGCACAGGGACCAACAGACGACGAAATGTCAACTAACAGACTAAAAGATAGAATTTCTAAATGCATTTTGACAAATGAAATCTAAATACAATTTAATACTCCAACGTTTGGAGTGAGATTATAAGAAAAAATGTGTCCACTGACGTCATTTCATCATCAAAAGGGGAATATTCAATCTTGCATTACTGTTTTCTGGAAAGGGCCTAGAACGAGATTTCAGTCATTTATCAACAACACTGACAAATGAATCTTTTTTTTTCTCTGGACATTTTGATTGAAAAGTCGTTAGTTTTTGAGTAAGATGTTCATTTTTTTTTTTTTTTAATGGAATCATTCCTGAAAATCCTGTCTAGTAATACGCAATTTGTACGATCGGAGTAAATGGGGCGTTAAACATTCACAGGAGATGGAATTATCCTTTTTCTTTTAAATTGCGTTCATAAAAGAAATTTTTTTTTCTGAAATTATCGGTGAAACTTGAGAACGAAGACATATTTAAATTCTGACTTAGCTGTAAAATATATTAAATATAAAACTATTTATAC
>NC_090738.1:106293026-106305526 GCF_036898095.1 Palaemon carinicauda
AAAAATCTCTTATTGGTGAAAAATTCTAAATGAGAGAGAGAGAGAGAGAGAGAGAGAGAGAGAGAGAGAGAGAGAGACTTAAGTGAATCCTTTGCTGACGGTAGAGTAGGGAACAATTCAAGAATGTTCTTGATAGGATTTCCAAAGGGGTTTTGACTATAGTTAATTATAAGAAAATCTTAGGTTTATTTTCTTAAAAACAAATTCTTTGTTAAGAAATTGAGGAAAAGTAATATTTCGTTGTGTATGAATAATTGTTTTTATATGACTAACTTTTCTGAAATCATGATTCAATAGACAATAGAAATCTATTATTGGTGAAAACACCAAATTGAGAGAGAGAGAGAGAGAGAGAGAGAGAGAGAGAGAGAGAGAGAGAGAGAGACTTATTGGTGAAAGGAGATTTTCATAAATGATTTCTCATTCTAATATTCAGCATAAATCCCTTTGAGTATTATTATGATTTTTTTCTACCGATTTACTTATTTCTAACTTAATATCTTAATACAATTTAGAAAGCAGGACTTCATGTAGGTTTTTAAAAGATTTTGTTTTTAAATATTGAATATATTTTTAAAATGTGCGGTTTATCAAATTTTATCTGTAGCTGATATGATTATCAAAACGTCAATAACTGATTTAGTATTGTGTTCTATTTTTTTCCTGTGAACTTATTCATAATGCTATGAATTGTTGTGAGTAATGTGATGATGATGACTCTATTTTCTAGTATATTTCAGAAAATGTTTCGAAATATTTCTATTTATCTAAAAACACTTGAAAATTTATCTTTAAACATCGTATTTCTTCGCCTAATTTTTCGTCATAGATAATTTTTCCATAAAATATTATCCAGTAGTCGACCTATATTAGTTTCTGATGTATTATAAATCTTTGAAATATTGCCGCTTCATGTTTTTAATTCGGCATTAATCAAGCATATCTTTGACCAATCAGCAAAATAAATAGTATATATTATTAAATGACAACTACCTTTGAATTGCACGCATAAGTGATTTTGGAAATCTATTTCCATTCGGTATTCCCACACTCTTTCAGCCCCTCCACTTTTACGAGGAGATATCCACACATTAGCCTTAGATATTTCTTCTTTCCCGTGGCTTGGTCAAGAAGAGGTAATTTTACTAATCAAAGAGATATTCGACCTTACATCCAGTCCTTCATAAGGTCCAAAACTGTTTGACGCCTCCTGGTGTCTCGGCGCGAGGGGACCATCTTGGTTATTGTTATCATCATTAATCCTTAATTATGTTAATTACATCCCAGTGGGAGTGGCATATAAGATCCGCTGTGAGAGAGACTCTTGGCGTTCACTACTTATACGGAACCAAAAGTGATATTTAATCATGGTTAAAATAGATAAGTAACTTTAATGTTATTTTATTTATAGATTTTTGAAGGCAGCTCATGAATGCCAGAGGCAAGGGACAGTGAGATTGCACAGAGCACAAGCCTCCTCTACACCCAAGCTAGTACCATGAAGGGCTAGGTAATAGCTGCTAATGACTCAACAGGTAGACCTACTGGCTCCCCCAAACGCCCCATCCTTAGCTCACAAGGAAGGTGAGGTTACAGTGACCAAAGAAACTATATATATATATATATATATATATATATATATATATATATGAAAATAAACAAACAAACCTATATGTACTGTATGCATATATACATGTATCTACTGTATATGAATGTTTATACATATACACACACACACACACACACACACATATATATATATATATATATATGTGTGTGTGTGTGCGAGTTTGTGTATATATCTATATACATATATATGTTATGCACAAACACACACACACACATATATATATATTCACATATATACAGTATTATATATATATATATATATATATATATATTATGTATATATGTACATATGTATATATATATATATATATATACATATATATATATATATATATATACATATAATAATATATATATATACACATACATATATATGTGTGAGCGTGTGTGTATGTGCGTGGGATTCTGTTATTTGTTTCTTGCAGCAATTACACACCTGGTTTGGTAATTAAGTGGCACAGCTACAAGCTATGGAAGTTGTCTTAATCCCGTAACAGCATTAAGGCTTCATTGGGGTCGCACGCCCACATCCATTGTGGAAATCGGCCGAGATAACATCTTCAATGAATAAATTATGGTATAATTAGTAGTGTCATTTTGTAAGGTTAATTAAAACACAAGTAATTCAATTTTCCTTTGGTATGTTTCATAGTTAGAAGGGGCGTGCTTTATTATCATTATCATCTTTGCTACTATCATTGTGAATATGATGTTTATCATCATATCTACTAGTGTACGCCACCCGTCCAAAATCACGGCTAAATATTTAGATTAATGTGCGTACACGCACATATACATACACAGATCCAATTCTTCCCATCCCTCCCCCCTTTCCCTAACTACCTCTCGGGATACACCCTCTCACCGAAGTATGACTACTGCCTCTCCCCCTTTCCCGAGGGACGGGGAAAGATCGAGTAATCATACGTTAAGCAATGCCGCTCAGCGTGACAGGAAAGAAATATATAGCCAGACACTTTTTTTTGTTAGTTAAAAGAAAAGAATATCACAATAAGTATTACAGAAAAAGTACGATAATCAGATTGGAATATACTCGATTGCGAGAGTGCGAAATCGTTTGCCTTCCGCTCTCTTTCTGATGTCTTTTACGGCGCACACACACACACACACACACACACACACACACACCTATATTTTCATTAGAATAACCCAAATCTCACTGCAAGCGCTTGGAAACGACAGTCGCCCAAAGCAAGGTGGATAGGTAATGCAGCAACTAGCCCACATTTGTAAAGTTTCTTGATTCAGTACTCTTATCCTAATTATTCTCATAGATAGATGAAGACCCTGCTAACAGATGGCGCTTGCCCCTCCTAGTACTTTGCAAACCAACAACGCATTGAAATTCATTGTCCTAGTGTCAGGAGAATATGCATTACATGGATAATCTATCTTCTGAGTAAATGTCGAGTAAGTTTTTACGAAATTTTATGCCTGGCGTAATATCTGTTATGAAGTACGACAACAAAAATAGAACGCAATGATAGACTTCTTACAAACTTTGCTCTTTGCTAGTAACAATCGCCTCCTAGACTTTCCCTGGAATACTAAGGCGATAAACTATCCCAAGGGAACTATGTAGGCTTAGGCCTAGTGTGTGAAGGACGACAGTAGGCCTACAAGAAAGTAACGTTATCCGAGAAAATCTCAATGATGTATTCTTATAAGAAAGTAAATCTTTTCCAACGTTCTTGGACTTTCTTACATATTGTACATAACAAGTGAAAACGTTTTCACAGTTACGAGAATAATATACATATGTTGTCTGTAAGTGAACGAATAGGATAAACTATGTTCATCTTTTATGAAACTTATGAGAACAAAGCGATTAATTAACGTACATAAGTATATATATATATATATATATATACATATATATATATATATATATATATATATATATATATATATATATATACTCACACATATGTACATCTATAAATATATGTATTCACATGCACGTATAGTTATGAATATATATATATATATATACATATATATATATATATATATATATATTACAAACACACACACACACACACATATATATATATATATATATACAGACACACATGTAGTATATGTGTATATATATATATATATATATATATATATATATATATATATATATATATGCACATATAAATATTTATGAATGAATAGAAGCACATACACACGCATGCATATATATATATATATATATATATTCATAAATATGCAGGATAGAGCATACCAAGTATTCCAGTATTGATAGTGAGGTCAAAAAGAGAAGCCAGGAATGAGTGGAAAGGATATTTAGAAGCGAAAGCAGATGAGGCTGGCAAAGTTATGAATTCAGGGAATGATTAATAAAGTCTCTACGGGGGCAAAGAAAAATATACACATCCCCATAAAAATAGAGATGGATCTGTTACAACAACATAAGATGAAGAAAGGCAACGTTAGATGGAACACTAGTGAATTCACGAATAGGAGATATGAAGGAAATAATTTGATTGATATATCCTGAAACTGAGGAAGACCTTGTTATGGTCATGAATAAATTCAGTGTGTTTGAAGTCAAAACTATCATTAAAAATCTCTAGAGATGGAAAGCCCTGGATACGAAAATGAAGTGACTCCCAAAATACTTACAAGATTATTTTGTAGAATCCGGCATGAAGAGGCAAACCTAATGAATGGAAGCTAGGAGTGTTAGTGAAAATGAAAAAAAGTAGGAGATCTGACTGATTGCAGAAATTATAGAGGTATCACACTTACATCAGTTGCCTGAAAAATATATAGTGAGCTCATTCTAAAGATACTAGGGCGAAAGATTGGTGAAATGCCGAGAAATGAACAAACAGAATTTCAAGAAGGTAGAAGTTGTACTGACCAAATTTTCATTTTAAGACATGCCGTATAGTTATGTGTAGAATATAGAAATCCACTTTTGATGGCATTTGTGAACTATGAAAAAACCTTTGATAGTGTGCACTGGTCAATTTTGTGGAGAGTTCTGCGTTATTATGGAGTTCCTGTTAAATATGTAAATTTGATTAAGTCTGTTCATGAGCATAGCAAATGCAAAGTTAATGTTAATGGAGTCCTGGCAAATGAATTTCCAGTGAACCGTAGAGTACTCCAAGCGAATGTGTTGTCACCTATGTTGTTTATCCTCCTCATGGATTTTGTAATGCATAGTACAGTTGGGGATGGTAGAGAAGTATTGGACTGGATTATTATTATTATTATTATTATTATTATTATTATTATTATTATTATTAATTGCTAAGCGATAAAACTAGTTGAAAAAGTAGAATGCTAAAAGCCCAGGGGCTCCAACAGGGAAAGAAACTAGGAAAATTAAAATATTTCAAGAAGAATAACATTAAAATAAATATCTTCTCTATAAAAAAAAATCAACTAAACAAGAGGAAGAGAAACAAGACAGAACAGCGTGCCTAAGTGTACTCTCAAGTAAGAAAACTCTAACCCAAGACAGTGGAAGACCATGGTACGGAGACTATGGCACTACCTAAGATTAGAGAGCAATGGTTTGATTTTGAAGTGTCCTTTTCATAGAAGAGCTGCTTACCATAGCTATAGAATCTCTTCTACCCTTACCAAGAGGAATGTTTCCACTGAACAATTACAGTGCAGTAACCCTTTGGGTGAAGAAGAATTGTTTGGTAATCTCAGTGTTGCCAGGTGTATGAGGACAGAGGAGAATATGTAAAGAATAGGCCAGATTATTCGGTGTGTGTATATGCAAAGGGAAAAGGAACCGTAACCAGAAGAATCCAATTTAGTACTGTCTGACCAGTGAAAGGAGAGTTTTTGTATGCCGGTGAGTTGGTACACTTGTGTGACCCGATAAATAAGCTGATTTAACGTGGATAACAAAGGCTACCGAGTGCAATATAGCTGCAAGTTTTCGTGAATAGTCAGTGATTAGTTTGAGGTCAGAAAAGTGGGATAAAACGTCGACATAGGATAGTTGTCTTGTGAATTACTAAAAATCTGATCAAGATGGCGCTCTATAGCAGCCCATTCACGATCAGTAATTACTGAAGGAATTCCTTCAGTGTCAGAACTAGGACGTTCACTAACGGTCAGTGCGTTCACCAGTGTAGGATAGACTACCGTGGTGATTAAACAATCGAAATGGCTTCCTCTATCTTTTGTGATAATGAGTTATTGTTAATGGGATTAGGGCTTATTGCGGCGCATTCTACTTTGAAGAAACGAAGAAAGACAAAATCAAAATGGTGTAAGGATTGGCTACAGGGAAGGGATTTAAAATCACACATATTTTTTATGGAAAAACTGACATTTGAACCACAAGACTGGCTTAATTATTTGAGATTGGACGAGGAAACCTATGATCTGTTGCTTTCCTGTGTAACTCCTTATATCAAAAAGCAGTATACTAATATGAGGGAAGCAGTATCGCCTCACCAAAGATTGTCAGCTACTCTTAGGTTTTTAGCGACCGGACAATCCTATGAAGATATAAAGTTCCATACAAGGATATCACCACAATTGCTCGGCAAAATTATTCCAGAGACGTGCAGTGCCATTGTTAACACGTTAATGGAGGATTATATGAAGGTAAGCAAACAAATTTGTAACTTCTATTTCCATTTTATTATTACAATTAAGAAAAAAAAGTTTGAACAACAATGATAGGTTACCTGCAAGGAAGAAAATAAAGCTGTACTTTTTGTATCCATTTATGATATGAATAAATGTAAAGAACACTGCAGTTGAAAAAAAAATATATTGATAAACATTATTATGAACTTAAAGAAATAAAAATTTATCTTCTATATCCATTTCATTGTATGAATAAATTTAAGGAAAATGTAAATTAAAAAGAAACAGTAAATATCATCATGAACTTGGGAAAATAAACTTTTAATTTTTTTTATAAATATTGCAACATGACTATATTCAAAGATTAGTAAAGTTTGAAAAATATCCTGAAATATTGTAACATGACTATTTTCAAATACTAGTAAAGTTTGAAAAATATTCTTTGGGATTTGGGGTTGACATGCCATGCTCGACTATTGTAGGCATTACAAAGGGATTTGCATTGAAAACACTTGCAGAACTAAGGTGACATAGTTCCGCAGCAAACATTACATCATTTACTAACTTTTCAGCATAGATCCTTTGCGTGTTGGGAATATTTCTCAGTTTAGTAGCCAAACTCTTTCCAATATGATCATGCTGGTCCTCTGCCGGTGTATTTTGAATTCCATCGCGGTTGTAGGAGTTTGCTTCTTCCTTTTCTTGATGGTAGATGTTGGTTGAGGCGTGGGGGTTGTGTCATTGCTTGTTGATGCATCACTTACCAATGATTCATCGACTTCCTCTCCACTAATGTCACAAGCCTGCCAAACATTATATATAGCACATTGTTGTATCACATAATATCATTATATCATATTATATAACATTTATGGAAAATATTCTATAGTAGCTTTTTCTTTCTAGTTCCCTACAACACAGGATGAATGGCTCAAGATCGCTGAAAATTTTGACACCAAATGGCAGTTTCCAAATTGTTCGGGAGCTGTTGATGGTAAACACATCAAGATTACAGCTAAATCCAAAGATGGAGCATATTTCAGGAATTATAAAAGTTTTGATTGCATGGTGTTAATGGCTATTGTTGATGCAAATTACAAATTTGTGATGTGTGATTTTGGGATAAATGGCAGAATTTCTGACGGTGGAGTGCTGAAGGAAACTATGTTCTATAGTAAGCTTGTAAACAATAATCTGAATATTCCTTCTCCTCGTGTTTGCAATAATTCAGCATATGAATTACCTTTAGTTTTCATAGGAGATGAGGCGTTGCGCTTAGAAAGGATTTCTTAAAACCTTTCAGCACAAGAGAGTTGAACCACGAAAGAAAAATATTCAATTATAGACTATCTCGTGCTCGAACCGTCGTAGAAAATGCATTTGGCATTTTGACATCTAGGTTTAGTATTTTCCATAGCTCCTTATATGTGGACTATACAAGTTGCGAAAAGATTGTGAGGGCATGTTGTGTTCTGCACATTTTTTTTGCGTAGCACTAAGAAAGACGACTATACAGATCTAAATGTTGAACATGATGATGATGTAGTCTCGCTTGTAGGCTTAAATTCAGGTTACGATAGACATGCATCACAAGCTAGCCTGCATTCAAGGGAAATATTTAGAAACTTTTTTTGCAATGAAGGAGCATTATGTTTTCAAGAACATATGATTGCTAAGAACTATTAAACACTGTAAAACAACTGAATTTTCTCATGTTTTCAGAAAGACCAAGAAGTCACCTATCACTTACTATATGGGGCCAAATTACATCTATTAATAAACTTTTTTATATTGTGAACAATCTGTATTTTTGAAAATGTAACTGTTTTGTGCTCAATAGATAAATAACAAATAATGTGTTTCTTACCTCATGTGCTTGTAAATTCGAGGTGGATGTTCTAATAGCTTCTTGATCCTTTAAAAAACATTAAATCTTCATAGTAAGTCCAAGTTGGCGTATACACATCATCTGCCCCAGCTCCAGACCGCATAGAATCTTCGACTTTTTTTGCTTCTTTCCTGAAATTACTCCTGTAGATGTTGATTTTTTTCTTCACTAAGTCTGTGGTTGCATCAGGATACTTTTCTTTAAGTTTTTCTGCATATTTTCCATACGCTTCGTTTTATTTATATTTATTCAGAAAATGTTTGGACTTAATTTGCCAAAGGCATGACTGTTCTTTGTATAACTGAAAAAATTCGCCCCAAAATTCTCAATCTTTCGGCATCTTAACTACGTAAACCTCACTCAAATCCCTGCACCAACATTCCTCACATTCTGGCCATGTGGTTTACACTGATAACTTAACTGACTGGTAGCGATTCACGGTCAATGGTCCCTTCAGTGCGCGTTAGCCCCGCCTCCAAAATCAAGCAGAGTTTGATTCTCATCAGTGTAACTGACAGTTACCCCATTCACGATCATTTTTGCCATGTTTGAAGGAATTCCTTCGGTAATTACTGATCGTGAATGGCTTGCTTATAACACAGGCAAAGCTTGGTGGGACATTGCTGCAATTAGCAAAAGTAAATTCCATGAGTTGGCGAATCAAGAACTAGACCATTTGGTAACAGATGTCGCTAGTAACTCGAACCAGTGTGATGGAAAAATATGCTCAGACATATTGAAACAATATCATCCAACGAACTGGAGCAAGTCTACGGAAAACATCAGCAAAATAATAAAAGAAATTCCAAAGAAGATCCAGGTGATAAAGAGACATAAAGAAAGTTTACATCAATCAACACATTCCATTAAAGGACAATGAGAGGTCCAATACGGTGAATATACTAATAGATACATTGGGAAAAAGAATGCCAAAATGGTGCAATACATGTAAGATGGGGTATTCCATTGTTAATCTACAACAGCTTATCAGAAAATGCAATGCATGTCATGTACCAACACATTCTACCAGCGCTGAAGTGCAACAAAAAATAGAAAATAAAGACACAAAGGTATTCTGCTCAACATGCTTAGTCTGGATAGAAAATATAATTAAGTCGAGACTGAAACTGCAAATAGTTGTAGAAGAAGAAGAAGAAGAAGAAGAAGAAGAAGAAGAAGAAGAAGAAGAAGAAGAAGAAGAGAAAAATTAACAGGATATGTGTAAGAATGCAGAGGAAATCATTGATACAACATATGATGCCATCCAACATCATACTTACGAAGAAATAAATTATAAGATGGAAAAAAATAATAGAAACAAGAGACTCTACCCAAACCTAAATTCTTTTAGGGAAGAGCAAGAACAAGAAAAAAGAAAAGAAAGATATAGTCTGCAATTCGCTGAAAAGAGGGAATTGCAGGTTTGGCGAAAGATGCTACTACAAGCATCCAAAGATATGCCATAATTATGAAATATATGGTAAATGTGCGTATTTAGACGGATATGGAGACGAATGCAGAGATCTCCATCCAAAAATATGCAAAAATCAGAAAGAAGGAAATGGATGCAAATTCAACAAAAATTGTCGATATATGCATCATGCAACCATGAATGGAAGTCAGAAAACTCAGCAAACAGAAAAGAAAAATGAAAGCAAAAATGAAACAAAAAAAGAAACAAAAAAGCAAGCTGAGTGTATACAGCGCTATGCACAAAAGATCCCAAGATATGATGCCTTTCAACCCAAATATGCACAATTAGAGCCCAACAACAAAGAATGCATCTATAATGCCAGGGGTTTGTGCAGATTGGGGATAATTGCAGGTATAAACACAAAATAGATACAAAGGCGAAAGAGCAAATATAATACAAAAGTTGGATTTTTCAATGGCAGAATTCCTGGGAATGAAGAAAAGAACATCATATCAGAACAGGAAGGAAGCATGGGAGAATCTATATTATTACCAATATTAAGTAATGGGGAGGAAACTCAAACCATAATAGTGATGAACGCACAGGGTTTAGTCACTAGTAACTCTAAAAGGAAAATAGAGTAATTAGAAGAACTAACTCAAATAAAAAAAAAATAGATATATTAAATATAAGTGAAACATGCTATTCCCAAGAGACTGGCAGTGATGACCAGATAAAGGGTTTCAAAACATATAGATCAGACAGAACAAATAGGAATCAAGGGGGGGAACCGCAATATATGGAAGAGACATAAATCAAGGAAAAGTCTGTGAAAAATACAGCAACACAGAATGTGAATTGATTGCGGTAGAATTTGAATATGAAAAACTAGGGAATATTGTAGTTTACAGACCCCAAAATACTAAGAAGTTTGACTTGATAATAGAAAAAATAGATGATATATGTAAAAACTATAAAGACTGGAATATACTCCTATCTGGATATTTTAACTTTCCTTTCGTGGATTGGAAAGAATGGAAAGAAGAAAGTGGTTATATATATACATATAAAAAAGAGTTATAGTAGCTCAGAAGATAAGAGGCAATTTGAAAAGCTTCAGGATATGCTATTAGAACAAAATATGCAACAAGTAAACCACATTCCAACAAGATCGGACAATGTCCTAGATTTAGTATTTGTGAATGAGGTGAATTATATTAAAGAAATAAGTGTATAACACGGAAATTTCAGACCACAATGTCATACAATTAATAGTCCATTTGAAGGCAAGCGATCGCAGAGATAAACAAAGCACAAAACGATGGGAAAGATATGGAAAATATAATTTTTATAGTAAGCATATAAAATGGTCAAAAATAAATGAAGAATTCAACAAAGAATGGAAAAATGTATTCGTAAGTGATAATATACAGGTAAATACGGATGTACTGAACAAAATACTGGAGAAAATTGTTAAAAAATATTTACCCCCCCCCCAAAAAAAAAACAATAAACATCAGACATGCATACCAAGAGACAGAAGGATCTTATTTCAGAAAATTAGAAAGTGGAAGAAAAATCTTGCAAAAGAAAAAAAATGTGTGGAAAATTATGGAAATAAAAAGTAAGATAGAAAATGTAAAACAAAAGATTATACAATCGAAAGAAAATGAAAAAAGGGACTTAGAATAAAAGGTCACTTCAAAATATAAAAAAAAACCAAAGTATTTTACTCCTATGCAAAAAAGATGAATAAAGGGAGATCAGAAATAGCCCCACTAAGAATTGAAGGACGGTTAACGAATAAAAAAAAGGAAATATGCAACATATTAGCAGAAAAATGTAAGTGAGTTCACACCAAGAATTGCGAATGAGAATAATGAAACAGAAATGAGAGAAGAAAATGTTGAATATCTAACAGTTATAGATATTAATGAAGCAGATATTGTGCAGGCTATAAGCGAAATTGAAAATGGATCGGCGGCCGGACCAGATGGAGTTCCAGCCGCTTGCAATACTGCTAAGACAAAGTGTAGATATGAGCAAGATATATGTTAAATATATATCAGCTTATATAACCCCTATTTTCAAAAGTGGATCAAGACTAGAGGCAACCAATTATAGACCTGTTAGTCTAACATCACTTATTATGAAAGTGTATGAAAGGGTAATAAAAAAGAAAATAATGAATAATTTGGTTGAAAATAAATTATTTAATATAGGTCAACATGGTTTTGTGCCCGGAAAAAGTACATAGACCCAACTGATAGCACACTATGAAAACATATACAAAAATATAAATGAAAAAGACAAAGGTGAGATCTATCTAGATTTTGCAAAAGTCTTTGACAAGGTAGACCATAATATATTAAAGATAAAATGAGAAAGCATAATACTGTGGGAAAGATAGGAAAATGGGTAAATGAATTCCTGCAAAACAGAAAACAGATAGTGGTTGCAAATGACGAGAAATCAGATGAAGATCGGATAATATCTGGCGTGCCACAGGGTACAGTATTAGCTGCACTGCTGTTTGTTATTATGATCTCAGACATAGACTGTGAAAATTAAACTTTTTAGTGAGATGTTTCGCTGATGACACAAGATTAAGTAAAGAAATTACTTTTGATGAAGATAGGAACTCACTACAAAGAGATCTAAACAAAATATATGAATGGGCCGGGATAAATAGGATGGTACTTAACTCTGGTAAATTCGAATCGATAAACTATGGAAACAGAGAAAGAATGGTATGTGCATAAAGGGGGCCTAATTACGAGGCACTCACAAACAAGGAAGCAATTAAAGACCTAGGTTTAATGTTAAACAGGAATATGTTATGCAACGGCTAAATAGCAACACTGTTGGGTAAATGTAAAGCAAAAATGGGAATGATATTCAGACACTTTAAAACAAGAAAAGCTGAACACATGCTTATGCTTTACAAAACTTATGTACGTAGTACACTCG
>NC_090738.1:106320526-106325526 GCF_036898095.1 Palaemon carinicauda
AAACAAAGGTTGCATCGATAGTTTCTGGACCTATTGCACATAATTACATATGTGAATATCCATATATATATATATATATATGTATGTATATATTTACATATACAGTGTATAAGTATGTATGTATATATATATATATATATGTGTGTGTGTGTTTATATATATATATATATATATACATATATATATATATATATATATATTTATATATACTGTATATATATATATATATATTATATATATATATATATATATTATATATATATATATATATATATGTGTGTGTGTGTGTGTCTGTGTCTATGTATGTGTGTATATATACTATATTTACCAGAATCATGATGGGGTTAACTTTAAGAGAAAGAGCAACATGAATGCGAGAGCAAACTAAGATAAAGGATATTCTAACAACATGTAAGAAAAATAAATGAACATGAGTAGGACATGATGAGAATGACAGACAATAGATGGAAATTAAGGATAACACAATGGGTCCCTAGACATTGTAAGAGGCAGGGAGCAGGGTAAGGAAGAGAATATGATGGATTAAGGAACTAACAAAGTTTGCTGGTATAAAGTGGCATACAAAGACCTTAGTGGAAGGATATATCTAAGGCCTTCGTCCTAGTAGCACTGATGATGATGATCATATATATATATATATATATATATACATATATATATATATATATATATATGTATGTATATATGCATATATATATATATATATATATACATATATATAGATATATATATATGGGTGTGTGTGTATGTGTGTGTCATCTCTTTATGATTTATATATGTATATCCAAAATGTTTCTCATGGAATATATATAAAATTGATCTACAGAACAACAAAAAACTTTCGAACTAACTATCGAAATTCCCTACTTATCAATAAAAGTAGAAAAACCAGAGACTTGAAAACTAAGATTGGTCTACAGTTCCCAACACAATGATATCTTAAGTACTTATTACAGTAACTGCCTAAGGTCAATGAATCCTCTTCAGAATGAATATCCTTCCAGGTTACCATTGTAAGAGAGATGGAAAGGAAGCCTGCTTCCTTGAATGGAGGAAGTCCAGCCTAAGTTGGGAAAGTCTGTCATACACTCCAGTATAACCTGCTCTTCTGGAATGGACTTAAGGTTTAATTTATGAATAAAGCAATTATTGTAGCTATACCATTCTCTTTTCAAAGCTGAGACGTGAAAGGTTACCTACTTGACTTTATTATCAAAGGCCCTCCAGTAACAATTGTGGAAAAATGAAGAATTTGAAGGTTTTAACCAACGTGTGAAAGTTATATCTGTATTCGTTTTTTTTTTTCCATTTTTTTTTAAAACATCGGTAGGCTTAAGTGGTAAACGCTTGAAAATTAGAAGCACGGTTCATAAAAGATTCTATACAGAACTAATAGAATCTGCAAATCCACGTTGCCTGTAAGCATTTTCCCATTGAAGCAACTTATGATTTGAAACATGAAAAAGATGATATTTTTCCCTTTTCTTATTTTTTTTTTTTTTTAAGATTCAAAGAGATGTTGATAAGTTTTCCATAGATTTAAAAACAAGGATGAAAATAACCGATTGATTTATATAAGGGAAATTTTATTTCGCATTATCCTCCCTTGTTTATGCATCGTTTCACAGATGATCTGATATTACTCGTACCCAGGGGAAATTATTTTCGTACGAAGCACTTAATAGCTTCGTCAAAAGGCTGTAAAAAAGCAATCAGCTCCATTTTTGCTGGTGCCAGAATCTTTTACGATATTCTACAACACTTTGACACTGGTTGTTTGATCATCAATTTATAGGACTGAAAAAAAAAATGTTTCCCTACTCCTCTATTGACATCAGCTTTTTTATATGAGTAGAAGGAAAAAATAGCGAAAATCTTAATACAACAAACTAAATTATTTATAGAACTCAACCTAGAAATTCGCTTCCAAAATATCAATAAAGATTACTGAAAATGTGCCATCAAGATTTCATGGGAAAAAATTAAACTAGGATTTATGCATGAAAGAGAGAGAGAGAGAGAGAGAGAGAGAGAGAGAGAGAGAGAGAGAAAGAGAGTAATTTCCAATTTGTATGTCTCATTAAACTGCAGTCTCTACCGTAAAGTGCCTCATTAACATAGTAAAGGCTGTCTAACCAACAGTCTATTTCTGGACCCGTTGTGCAATTTACATAGTAGCAATTCTATGTAATGTATGTAGAGGAGAAGTCTGTTGTATTGCAAAGTTATATCAAATTGCATAATGGCATTTAGTTCCATCATTTTTCTTGGTACTCAAAGTCCTGTTTTCTTCTTCTTTTTCTTCTTCGTCTTCTTCTGCTTCTTCTTCTTCACTGAATTAAGACGCTTTTTATTATATTATTTTGTAGTTATTATATTTTTTTCAGATGTTTCCATGGCTTTTTGTTTCTATACAAATTATATAATTGCTAAAGAATTGAATACCCAAGAAACGTAAAACTAACAATAATTCTCGTAGCTTAGTTTTAAGTTAAGAATATTGAGTATACAAGAAAAATGGTCTGTTACTAAATCTTAATGTTTTAGGTATGACATTGACAACAGACGTTTATAACTCTAAAGTCAATGAATCAGAGCAAAACCAGGTCACGAAAACCGTCAAGTACTCCAAAAAATAAAATTATTAAATCCTAAATCATTGCTATTGTGAGTGACTAAGTCTTCAATACTGTTAAAACAAAATTGTCTAGAAATCTATCATAGATTTCTCGATCAAAATTGAAGAATAGTTCGAGGTGATAATTTTCATGGAAGAAAATTTTCTTTTATTAGATTTATTTAGGAAATAAGATACATATTCATATTAGTTTTTTTACTTTTTTAACAAACATCGAAGACTACGAAATAGTTACAATTAATTATACATAGACACTTATGCACATACTAACTAAAACCCAAGATAACTAAAATACAGCATTGCGTAACTTACCTTAACTTCTCTGTAGCCATACTATGTTTTATTCTTATAATGAAAGATATTTCAGCTTCAGTTACCATGACAAAATTATTGTATTTTACTGGTTTTCTGACAATTGCTACAATTCATTTCATCTTTATCTCGGACGTTCTCTTCATGTGCCAATTACAAACTAATATTAGTGAGACTTTTGCCCGACATTCGTTTAATGTTATTAGCTTCGTCCAGACAGATCCGTTACCTATGATTAATTGTGTACTAAAACTTTAGACTTTTGATATCGAAATGTTGTGGTTATTGAGAAAAGTATTCAGTGCTGGGTATATATATATATATATATACATACATATATATATATATATATATATACATTTATATATATATATATATATATATGTATGTATATATATATATATATATATATAATATTGTTGTTTTTGTTGTTGTTGTTGTTGTTGTTGTTGTTGTTGTTATTACTTGCTAAACCACAACCCTAGTTTGAAATGAAGAATGCTATAACCCCGAGAGCTCCAGAAGATAAATTAGTACAGTGAGGGAAGGAAATAAAAAAACTAGAACAGAAGTAATGAAAAATTCAAATATTCTAAGAACAGCAACAACATTAAAATTTAAACTTTCACACATAAACTACAAAAGATCATAAATTAGACTTTTAAATAGAGTTATTCCCAATTATAATCCATAAAAAGCATTAAGAATAATGATGAAAAAGGCTATATTGAAAAGGGAAATCTTTTGTCCTCTTGGAAGGGGAATTCAGGTTGGATTATCCTCAGTAGAATTATGCAGGAGAGAGAGAGAGAGAGAGAGAGAGAGAGAGAGAGAGAGAGAGAGAGATGCTTAAGAAATCTTTTTATTATAATTATCCTTATTGATATCCAAGCTACAACTCTATTTGAAAAGTGAAATGTTTCAATTGAAAGAAAATAAAAGAGAGAATTATAATTTTCTTAAACAATTAATAACAACGTTGAACAGATATGTCTTATATAAACTATGAAATGATACATGTCAACCTGTTCAACAGATAAGCATTTGAAACAAGTTGGGGTTTCTGACGTATTCCTAATTCAACTTCCAAATTCATGCTACTGGGAGAATGACATATCGTTTAAATTGCAATGCAGGTGTACAGTATTTCATACACTATATATATATATATATATATATATATATATATATTTATCATGGCTGGACCGTTTGCCTATGGACAGTTTGCCTATGGATAGATTGCCTACGGAAAGTTTGCCTGAAGTTTCTTTATATGAAGTTTACATTTAAATATGTAAAAAACAATGATTACCGGACATCAAGTTGACAGATTCTTTATTTGAAGTTTAAAATTACCACGTACAAATAAAATTATCAAATGCACGTATAAAATTTTCTTAATTGTATATAAACAAGAATTATTCAATCAGATCCACATTTTTTTTTCTTTTTTTTTATAAATTGTGAGCAATGCTACGAAGAAACCTAAGAACTGTGGTGATGTCATACTTTTCTACCAAGTCTTTCAGTCGTTGATTGATATTCTCGTACTCTTTCTTCATCGGTGGCAAAGCAATTTCTGCGTTCGCTTGATCAATAATGAGTTCATTACCAGCTTGCTCTTTACGCAATCGGTCCACAAGTCGACACAGAGTTGGGTGGGTAATGGCCACCCGTAGGTCGAAGGCTCTGTGCCAGCCATCTATCGAGTTGTTGGTGCGAGGTAGATTTTGTAAGACTTTTTCGTGAATATTCCAAAGTTCCTGAGGAAAGCAAAGGCAAACAACTGGTAAACATTTGACAACCGTAAGAGCAATATATATATATATATATATACATATATATATATATATATACATATATATATATATATGTATATATATATATATATATATATACATATATATATATATATATATATGTATATATATATATATATATACATATATATATATATATATATATTTATATATATGTATATATGTATATATATATATATATATACATATATATATATGTATATATATAT
>NC_090738.1:106333026-106343026 GCF_036898095.1 Palaemon carinicauda
CAAAATGTTTAAACAAAGGTTGCATCGATAGTTTCTGGACCTATTGCACATAATTACATATGTGAATATCCATATATATATATATATATATATGTATGTATATATTTACATATACAGTGTATAAGTATGTATGTGTATATATATATATATATATATGTGTGTGTTTATATATATATATATATATATATATATATATACTGTATATATATATATATATATATATTATATATATATATATATATATGTGTGTGTGTGTGTCTGTGTCTATGTATGTGTGTATATATACTATATTTACCAGAATCATGATGGGGTTAACTTTAAGAGAAAGAGCAACATGAATGCGAGAGCAAACTAAGATAAAGGATATTCTAACAACATGTAAGAAAAATAAATGAACATGAGTAGGACATGATGAGAATGACAGACAATAGATGGAAATTAAGGATAACACAATGGGTCCCTAGACATTGTAAGAGGCAGGGAGCAGGGTAAGGAAGAGAATATGATGGATTAAGGAACTAACAAAGTTTGCTGGTATAAAGTGGCATACAAAGACCTTAGTGGAAGGATATATCTAAGGCCTTCGTCCTAGTAGCACTGATGATGATGATCATATATATATATATATATATATATGCATATATATATACATATATATATATATATATATATGTATGTATATAAGCATATATATATATATATATATACATATATATAGATATATATATATGGGTGTGTGTGTATGTGTGTGTCATCTCTTTATGATTTATATATGTATATCCAAAATGTTTCTCATGGAATATATATAAAATTGATCTACAGAACAACAAAAAACTTTCGAACTAACTATCGAAATTCCCTACTTATCAATAAAAGTAGAAAAACCAGAGACTTGAAAACTAAGATTGGTCTACAGTTCCCAACACAATGATATCTTAAGTACTTATTACAGTAACTGCCTAAGGTCAATGAATCCTCTTCAGAATGAATATCCTTCCAGGTTACCATTGTAAGAGAGATGGAAAGGAAGCCTGCTTCCTTGAATGGAGGAAGTCCAGGCCTAAGTTGGGAAAGTCTGTCATACACTCCAGTATAACCTGCTCTTCTGGAATGGACTTAAGGTTTAATTTATGAATAAAGCAATTATTGTAGCTATACCATTCTCTTTTCAAAGCTGAGACGTGAAAGGTTACCTACTTGACTTTATTATCAAAGGCCCTCCAGTAACAATTGTGGAAAAATGAAGAATTTGAAGGTTTTAACCAACGTGTGAAAGTTATATCTGTATTCGGTTTTTTTTTTCCATTTTTTTTTTTAAAACATCGGTAGGCTTAAGTGGTAAACGTTTGAAAATTAGAAGCACGGTTCATAAAAGATTCTATACAGAACTAATAGAATCTGCAAATCCACGTTGCCTGTAAGCATTTTCCCATTGAAGCAACTTATGATTGAAACATGAAAAAGATGATATTTTTCCCTTTTCTTATTTTTTTTTTTTTTTTTTTAAGATTCAAAGAGATGTTGATAAGTTTTCCATAGATTTAAAAACAAGGATGAAAATAACCGATTGATTTATATAAGGGAAATTTTATTTCGCATTTTCCTCCCTTGTTTATGCATCGTTTCGCAGATGATCTGATATTACTCGTACCCAGGGGAAATTATTTTCGTACGAAGCACTTAATAGCTTCGTCAAAAGGCTGTAAAAAAGCAATCAGCTCCATTTTTGCTGGTGCCAGAATCTTTTACGATATTCTACAACACTTTGACACTGGTTGTTTGATCATCAATTTATAGGACTGAAAAAAAAAAATGTTTCTCTACTCCTCTATTGACATCAGCTTTTTTATATGAGTAGAAGGAAAAAATAGCGAAAATCTTAATACAACAAACTAAATTATTTATAGAACTCAACCTAGAAATTCGCTTCCAAAATATCAATAAAGATTACTGAAAATGTGCCATCAAGATTTCATGGGAAAAAATTAAACTAGGATTTATGCATGAAAGAGAGAGAGAGAAAGAGAGAGAGAGAGAGAGAGAGAGAGAGAGAGAGAGAGAGAGAGAGAGAGAGAGTAATTTCCAATTTGTATGTCTCATTAAACTGCAGTCTCTACCGTAAAGTGCCTCATTAACATAGTAAAGGCTGTCTAACCAACAGTCTATTTCTGGACCCGTTGTGCAATTTACATAGTAGCAATTCTATGTAATGTATGTAGAGGAGAAGTCTGTTGTATTGCAAAGTTATATCAAATTGCATAATGGCATTTAGTTCCATCATTTTTCTTGGTACTCAAAGTCCTGTTTTCTTCTTCTTTTTCTTCTTCGTCTTCTTCTGCTTCTTCTTCTTCACTGAATTAAGACGCTTTTTATTATATTATTTTGTAGTTATTATATTTTTTTCAGATGTTTCCATGGCTTTTTGTTTCTATACAAAATATATAATTGCTAAAGAATTGAATACCCAAGAAACGTAAAACTAACAATAATTCTCGTAGCTTAGTTTTAAGTTAAGAATATTGAGTATACAAGAAAAATGGTCTGTTACTAAATCTTAATGTTTTAGGTATGACATTGACAACAGACGTTTATAACTCTAAAGTCAATGAATCAGAGCAAAACCAGGTCACGAAAACCGTCAAGTACTCCAAAAAATAAAATTATTAAATCCTAAATCATTGCTATTGTGAGTGACTAAGTCTTCAATACTGTTAAAACAAAATTGTCTAGAAATCTATCATAGATTTCTCGATCAAAATTGAAGAATAGTTCGAGGTGATAATTTTCATGGAAGAAAATTTTCTTTTATTAGATTTATTTAGGAAATAAGATACATATTCATATTAGTTTTTTTACTTTTTTAACAAACATCGAAGACTACGAAATAGTTACAATTAATTATACATAGACACTTATGCACATACTAACTAAAACCCAAGATAACTAAAATACAGCATTGCGTAACTTACCTTAACTTCTCTGTAGCCATACTATGTTTTATTCTTATAATGAAAGATATTTCAGCTTCAGTTACCATGACAAAATTATTGTATTTTACTGGTTTTCTGACAATTGCTACAATTCATTTCATCTTTATCTCGGACGTTCTCTTCATGTGCCAATTACAAACTAATATTAGTGAGACTTTTGCCCGACATTCGTTTAATGTTATTAGCTTCGTCCAGACAGATCCGTTACCTATGATTAATTGTGTACTAAAACTTTAGACTTTTGATATCGAAATGTTGTGGTTATTGAGAAAAGTATTCAGTGCTGGGTATATATATATATATATATATACATACATATATATATATATCTATATATATATATATATATATATATACATTTATATATATATATATATATATATGTATGTATATATATATATATATATATATATATTGTTGTTTTTGTTGTTGTTGTTGTTGTTGTTGTTGTTGTTGTTGTTATTACTTGCTAAACCACAACCCTAGTTTGAAATGAAGAATGCTATAACCCCGAGAGCTCCAGAAGATAAATTAGTACAGTGAGGGAAGGAAATAAAAAAACTAGAACAGAAGTAATGAAAAATTCAAATATTCTAAGAACAGCAACAACATTAAAATTTAAACTTTCACACATAAACTACAAAAGATCATAAATTAGACTTTTAAATAGAGTTATTCCCAATTATAATCCATAAAAAGCATTAAGAATAATGATGAAAAAGGCTATATTGAAAAGGGAAATCTTTTGTCCTCTTGGAAGGGGAATTCAGGTTGGATTATCCTCAGTAGAATTATGCAGGAGAGAGAGAGAGAGAGAGAGAGAGAGAGAGAGAGAGAGAGAGGGAGAGAGAGAGAGAGAGATGCTTAAGAAATCTTTTTATTATAATTATCCTTATTGATATCCAAGCTACAACTCTATTTGAAAAGTGAAATGTTTCAATTGAAAGAAAATAAAAGAGAGAATTATAATTTTCTTAAACAATTAATAACAACGTTGAACAGATATGTCTTATATAAACTATGAAATGATACATGTCAACCTGTTCAACAGATAAGCATTTGAAACAAGTTGGGGTTTCTGACGTATTCCTAATTCAACTTCCAAATTCATGCTACTGGGAAAATGACATATCGTTTAAATTGCAATGCAAGTGTACAGTATTTCATACACTATCATACATTTAATGCGACTGTTCTCTCTCTCTCTCTCTCTCTCTCTCTCTCTCTCTCTCTCTCTCTGATATTAGAAAAATCTGTTTAAGCTTTTCTTTGCATGTTTCATATTGTTAAAGTTTATATGCCACTTTATCCGCAACAGTTTTTTTATATAAGCTTGCCATGTTGCGTTAATATACCAGTCATGTCCAGCCCGTCTTTCTGTTAAGACTTTGTAGCAGACTGCCCTGAAATTGCAAAATCTACTACGAATTTTCTTTGAAAGTGAAATAATCTCTCGTGGATTTTTTATTTTTTTTATTGTTCTGTTAAGTTCCAATTTAGGCAAGAAGAAAATGCTTACGTTGATGCAACTTATTAGAAAATAAAATCCAGAGATAAGGGAAACCAATCACTGCTTAGGGAAGTTAGTAATAATGGATTCTAAAGATTATATGACCACAACGTTACCGACAAGGCCTCGAGTGTTTTCATTTTAAACACATATTCATACAAATATTTATAATCTGAATTTTATTTCTATTTATTTATTTATCTACCTTTTCAGAAACACATATATATTTGCATGCATACCACGCGCATATATATATATATATATATATGTATACACACACACACATATATATATATATATATACACGTATATATATACATATATATATATATATATATGCGCGTGTGTATGCATGCAAATATATATGTGTTTCTGAAAAGGTAGATAAATAAATAAATAGAAATAAAATTCAGATTATAAATATTTGTATGAATATGTGTTTAAAATGAAAACACTCGAGGCCTTGTCGGTAACGTTGTGGTCATATAATCTTTAGAATCCGTTATTACTAACTTCCCTAAGCAGTGATTGGTTTCCCTTATCTCTGGATTTTATTTTCTAATAAGTTGCACCAACGTAAGCATTTTCTTCTTGCCTAAATTAGAACTTAACAGAACAATAAAAAAAAATAAAAAATCCACGAGAGATTATTTCGCTTTCAAAGAAAAGTCGTAGTAGATTTTGCAATTTCAGGGCAGTCTGCTACAAAGTCTTAACAGAAAGACGGGCTGGACATGACTGGTATATTAACGCAACATGGCAAGCTTATATAAAAAAAACTGTTGCGGATAAAGTGGCATATAAACTTTAACAATATGAAACATGGAAAGAAAAGCTTAAACAGTATATATATAAATATATATACTGTATATATATATATATATATATATATATATATATATATATATATATATATATATATATATATATATATATATATATATATATATATATCATTAAAGTGTAAATAGCAAATGAAATACCATGATTTGAGTGTTGGTGTTTTATTCATGCCAACAGCAATTTGGATTTATGGATTAATCTAGCATACATTAACATAAGCTATAAAAATGAAATCATATAAAGACTTAATGGAATAACTAAATTAGGGAAATTACTAATGGCATAATTTGGTAAGCGTTTCATTTGGCTGACCTTTGAAATGTTGATGTTAAAAAAATTTTAATCAATTAATTTTATCTTGTGATTGGTATCTGGGCTGTTTTAAACAGAGTTCAGCAAAATGGTTGATGGGATTAGTATCCATAGGTTGAGATGAGAGAGAGAGAGAGAGAGAGGTGACGAGTAATCAAGTGCGCATACATATCTTAATCTTGAAGGTGTTATGAAGACACTGTCACTTCGTTATGTCCAAAATATTAGGGGATGGGGTTGCTAGTCCCATACCCACGACGCTAAATGTGGCTGCATGATCTTCAGTGTCAACAGATTCTTGTTTTTAGGTTTAAATATCTTATATTAATTATCCATTATTTCTCAAGTCGTTTATTTATTTCCTTTCCTCACGGGGCTATTTTTTCCCTGTTGAAGCCATAGGGCTTATAGAGTCATGCTTTTCCAGCTAGGGTTGTAGCTTGGATAATAATAATAATAATAATAATAATAATAATAATAATAATAATAATAATAATAATAAAAATAATAATAAAAATTTTGTTCCCGATCTTAATACTAACCTGACTAAGAGTTGATAAACCTTTACTGATAGATAAACTTACGTTCGATGAAGCCAATAAGTTTCTGTTCTAAAATTTTAAATTTGTCATTCAGCTTCGCTAGTTTTGATCACTTTAAAAGCTTTTCCGGATAGGAAATCCTTATCTATTGGTAAATTACGGTTAACTTTTTTTTTTTTCTTTTATTATTATTAGAAACAGGGGGTGCTTCGAGAGCTTTAACCTTTCTTAATCTTAAAAGCACCTTATGATGTTTCCGCAGGTTGAAAAAAAAACAAAAATAAATACATAAAAAAGAACTAACACCGAGAAGTCTGACACTGAAACCAAAACAGATTTTGACTACTAACATATTTTAAGACATATCTTTCTTTTATGAAAGATTGCAATTTCGGGCCTATTGGAAACGTCCCTGCCTGAAGATGACCGGACTGGGGTTCGAGTTCCACTCAAGCTCGATAGTTTTTTGTAGTGTCTGCAACCTCACCATCGTTGTGAGCTAAGGATGAAGGGTTTGGGGGAGCTTATAGGTCTACCTGCCGAGTCATCAGCAGCCATTGCCTGGCCTTCCCTTGGATGGAGAGGGGCTTGGGCGCTGATCATATGTATTTATGGTCAGTCTCCAGAGCATTGTCCTGCTATAGGAACGTTCCTGTCCTTTGTCTCTACCATTCATCAGCGGCCTTTAAATTATTGAAACCTATGTTTCGGAGGAAGGAAAATGTCAACAACATTTATCTTTAAAGTTTCTGTCTTGCTTCTTATTGACCGAATTAATTTAGTTACAGCAAGTGAATGTAACCTTGATGACATCCAGAAAGTTATCTTGGCCTTATCTATTCATTCTTCTAAACAACAAGAAAATATAAGAAATTATTATTCACTCATTGAACATAAAGAAAGTTAGAAATGTTAGAAAGAAACATTATTGCGACGAGTCTCTATTTCCCCAATCCAGACTACCTGTATAGCTCAAGGGATTTCGAAGGGACACATTTACAGTAAGTTCAATAATAAAAGCCTATTTCTTATTATTTATAATTTTAGATATTTAACTGAATGGTAAACGATCCATGAATGAAATTCATAACTAATTCAAAACTATGAATAAAATACCACTGGATAGTTACACATCTCCTCATCGAAAAATTCTGCTAAAGACAATATCTTTTAAGAAAATAAAAATCAGAAATTCCTATTTTCTAGTCCTAAGACTATTGGCGAAAAGCTCCTCAAGATAGTTTTTTTAAAGCTTGATGTACATTTATCTAATACTTTTTCTTAAAATAAAGTGAAAGTTTATATCACTGATTTTTTATGTTTTATTTCAGACCTGACAATGAGGTGATTTTCTTCATAAACTTTATAAGCCGATACATAAATAAAAGAATATTGCAAAATTCTTAATCATTTATTCAAGGATCACAAATCGATGGATATTACGATAGAAAATCTAAACATCAATATATTAGATATGAAACAAAATTACAGAAAATGTTTTTATGTTGAACAGACTGACATAAGTCTGTTTTTGTAGTTTGTATATGAAAGATCTGTTTTAAGTTGGAGCTGTTCTTAAACTATTTTATTTTGATTATTCATTACTTCTCTTGTAGTTTATTTATTTCTTTATTTCCTTTCTTCACTGGGCTATTTTTTTCACTATTGGAGCCCTTAGGCTTGTAGCATCTTGATTTTCCCACTAGGGTTGTAGTTTATCTAATAATAATTATAACAATACTAATAATAATAATAATAATAATAATAATAATAATAATAATAATAATATTAATAATGATAATAAAAATAACATGACTGGTATATTAACGCAACATGACAAGCTTATATAAAAAAAAACTGTTGCGGATAAAGTGGCATATAAACTTTAACAATATGAAACATGGAAAGAAAAGCTTAAACAGTATATATATAAATATATATATATATATATATATATATATATATATATATATATATGTATATATATATATATATATATATATATCATTAAAGTGTAAATAGCAAATGAAATACCATAATTTGAGTGTTGGTGTTTTATTCATGCCAACAGCAATTTGGATTTATGGATTAATCTAGCATACATTAACATAAGCTATAAAAATGAAATCATATAAAGACTTAATGGAATAACTAAATTAGGGAAATTACTAATGGCATAATTTGGTAAGCGTTTCATTTGGCTGACCTTTGAAATGTTGATGTTAAAAATATTTTAATCAATTAATTTTATCTTGTGATTGGTATCTGGGCTGTTTTGTACAGTTCAGCAAATTGGTTGATGGGATTAGTATCCACAGGTTGAGAGAGAGAGAGAGAGAGAGAGAGAGAGAGAGAGAGAGAGAGAGAGAGAGAGAGAGAGAGGTGACGAGTAATCAAGTGCGCATACATATCTTATGAATCTCATCGTTGTTGATAAATGCTTTGCAGGCAAATTGATAAATTTCTAATTATTTTCTTTCTTGTTTTATAACCTCCCGCTCCTTATTGTAATCTAGTTGAGACCGAAAAGCTTTTTAGTAAACACCTGCTGCAAGTTTCAATAACTCTTCCTTAGGAAATGTCTGTTATTTTAATATTTATGACTTCTTACTAAGCCATCTTGAAGGTGTTATGAAGACACTGTCACTTCGTTATGTCCAAAATATTAGGGGATGGGGTTGCTATTCCCATACCCACGACGCTAAATGTGGCTGCATGATCTTCAGTGTCAACAGATTCTTGTTTTTAGGTTTAAATATCTTATATTAATTATCCATTACTTCTCAAGTCGTTTATTTATTTCCTTTCCTCACGGGGCTATTTTTTCCCTGTTGAAGCCATAGGGCTTATAGAGTCATGCTTTTCCAGCTAGGGTTGTAGCTTGGATAATAATAATAATAATAATAATAATAATAATAATAATAATAATAATAATAAAAATTTTGTTCCCGATCTTAATACTAACCTGACTAAGAGTTGATAAACCTTTACTGATAGATAAACTTACGTTCGATGAAGCCAATAAGTTTCTGTTCTAAAATTTTAAATTTGTCATTCAGCTTCGCTAGTTTTGAACACTTTAAAAGCTTTTCCGGATAGGAAATCCTTATCTATTGGTAAATTACGGTTAACTTTTTTTTTTTTATTATTATTATTAGAAACAGGGGGTGCTTCGAGAGCTTTAACCTTTCTTAATCTTAAAAGCACCTTATGACGTTTCCGCAGGTTGAAAAAAAAAACAAAAATAAATACATAAAAAAGAACTAACACCGAGAAGTCTGACACTGAAACCAAAACATATTTTGACTACTAACATATTTCAAGACATATCTTTCTTTTATGAAAGATTGCAATTTCAGGCCTATTGGAAACGTTCCTGCCTGAAGATGACCGGACTGGGGTTCGAGTTCCACTCAAGCTCGATAGTTTTTTGTAGTGTCTGCAACCTCACCATCGTTGTGAGCTAAGGATGAAGGGTTTGGGGAAGCTTATAGGTCTACCTGCCGAGTCATCAGCAGCCATTGCCTGGCCTTCCCTTGGATGGAGAGGGGCTTGGGCGCTGATCATATGTATTTATGGTCAGTCTCCAGAGCATTGTCCTGCTATAGGAACGTCCCTGTCCTTTGTCTCTACCATTCATCAGCGGCCTTTAAATTATTGAAACCTATGTTTCGGAGGAAGGAAAATGTCAACAACATTTATCTTTAAAGTTTCTGTCTTGCTTCTTATTGACCGAATTAATTTAGTTACAGCAAGTGAATGTAACCTTGATGACATCCAGAAAGTTATCTTGGCCTTATCTA
>NC_090738.1:106353026-106363026 GCF_036898095.1 Palaemon carinicauda
ATGGCATATATGGGTATACGGATATATGTACAGTATTGTATAGATATTTGAATAGAAGTAGTTTTGCTTCTTTTTACTACCACCTTGCGCTATTATTGTAAGTCAAATTATAATTTTGTATATTTTGTAATGTAGGCTACTCTCATACCCTTAGAGAGGTCGCTAGAGTTAATAAGAATACTTAAATCCTTAACTTAAAAATAGTCGAGAAAATCCCCGGTACCTTTAACTAATTCCGAAAGTGAAGCATACAACTTCCTACATACATCTACACTAACTTTTGGGTCAAGCAGTGATTGACTAGTCTTGTCAAATTTATCCAGCAAATAATTCCACAAAAATAACATTACCATGAAATGAAACTCCTCAATGTTGCTCAAAGTATTTATGGCTTGATTTCTTATTCCACCCTTTTTTCAGTACAAATCAGGAATAATTCCATCATAACTATCAAGTATTGTCTTTAACAGACTTTGGGACCTTATGAAAAATCTTTTAAAAAATCCCATCAGTGTTGCTCACTTACGTGACGATGTTGAAAAGAAGTCGTATAAATATTTTCTAACAATTCCAAGAACGTTTACTGCAGCTATGTAACATTCATTTAATATTATTATTATTACTATCCAAGCTACAACCCTAGTTGGAAAAGCAGGATGCTATAAGCCCAGGGGCTCCAACAGGGAAAAATAGCCCAGTGAGGAAAGGGAATAAGGAAATAAATAAATGAAGAGAACAAATTAACAATAAATCATTCTAAAAACAGTAACAACGTCAAAACAGACATGTCATATATAAACTATTAACAACATCAAAAACAAATATGTCATAAATGAACTATAAAAGACTCATGTCCGCCTGGTCAACAAAAAAGCATTTGCTCCAACTTTGAACTTTTGAAGTTCTACTGATTCAACCACCCGATTAGGAAGATCATTCCACAACTTGGTAACAGCTGGAATAAAACTTCTAGAGTACTGCGTAGTATTGAGCCTCGTGATGGAGAAGGCCTGGCTATTAGAATTAACTGCCTGCCTAGTATTACGAACAGGATAGAATTGTCCAGGGAGATCTGAATGTAAAGGATGGTCAGAGTTATGAAAAATCTTATGCAACATGCATAATGAACTAATTGAACGACGGTGCCAGAGATTAATATCTAGATCAGGAATAAGAAATTTAATAGACCGTAAGTTTCTGTCCAACAAATTAAGATGAGAATCAGCAGCTGAAGACCAGACAGGAGAACAATACTCAAAACAAGGTAGAATGAAAGAATTAAAACACTTCTTCAGAATAGATTGATCACCGAAAATCTTGAAAGACTTTCTCAATAAGCCTATTTTTTTGTGCAACTGAAGAAGACACAGACCTTATATGTTTCTCAAAAGTAAATTTACTGTCGAGAATCACACCTAAAATTTTGAAAGAGTCATACATATTTAAAGAAACATTATCAATACTGAGATCCGGATGTTGAGGAGCCACCGTCCTTGACCTACTTACAATCATACTTTGAGTTTTGTTAGGATTCAACTTCATACCCCATAATTTGCACCATGCACTAATTCTAGCTAAATCTCTATTAAGGGATTCACCAACCCCAGATCTACATTCAGGGGATGGAATTGATGCAAAGAGAGTAGCATCATCTGCATATGCAACAAGCTTGTTTTCTAGGCCAAACCACATGTCATGTGTATATAGTATGAAAAGTAATGGGCCAAGAACACTACCCTGTGGAACACCGGATATCACATTCCTATAATCACTATGGTGCCCATCAACAACAACTCTTTGAGATCTATTACTTAAAAAATCAATAATAATGCTAAGAAACGACCCACCCACTCCCAACTGTTTCAGTTTGAAAACAAGGGCCTCATGATTAATACGGTCAAAGGCAGCACTAAAATCAAGGCCAATCATACGAACTTCCCGACCACAATCAAGGGATTTCTGTACAGCATTGGAGATTGTAAGAAGGGCATCACAAGCTCCAAGGCCTTTACGAAAACCAAATTGCAAACTAGGGAGTAGATGATTACCTTCAGCAAACCTATTAAGACGTTTTGCCAGAAGACGTTCAAAAACTTTAGATAATATGGGAGTTATGGAAATTGGGCGGTAATCAGTGGGACTTGAGCTACCACAAACACATTTACATAGAGGAGTAACATTACCAATTCTTCAACAAGTGCTAAAAGCTCCTCTTCTTGCTAACTTGCGCAAAATAACAGATAACTTTGGAGCTAAGAAATCTGCTGTCTTTATAAAAAACAAAGGAAAAATACCATTTGGGTCTACACCTCCATAAGCATCAAGGTCCATCAACAGAGCTTTAATCTCACGAGATCGAAAAGCTAAACTAGTTAGTTTAGCCTCAGGAAAACAGGAATGAGGAAGTTCAAGTTTTTCATTACTCTGTTTACTGTCAAAAACATCAGCCAAAAGGGTTGCCTTTTCCTTTGGACAGTGAGTGACTGAGCCATCTGGTTTAAGTAAAGTTGGAACTGTTGCATCTACACCAAAGAGTGCAGATTTAAGGGTAGACCACCATTTATGTTCCTGAGTTGTACCAGAAAGTGTTTCTTTTATGGTTAAATTGTACTATTTCTCTTCTTTTGAATGGTATAAGTGAGAGTAAAATCCGATAGATGGAAGAGGATAAAAAGCAACTGAATGACTTTTAATGTTGTGGTCGGGAGTGGGTGGCTGAGCCAGAAAAGGCGAGATGGGAACCTACTCCGCACTAACTCACCCATCTCTCGGAAGCCATCAGCTGATAGGTGAAGCAATAGTGTCATACGGTACCGTAATCGTAAATATTTTACATTGCTATTTTTTCTTATTTAGTCCTTCATAAGAATCAAATTGTTTTAAAATTAATCATATAATTATTATTTTAACATAAAAGAAGAAAAACCCTGACGATACACAATCTCAAAACAACATTTTGCCGAAAATCTTAATGTTGGTGAACGAATCGGTTGGCAGCCATCAGTAAATGTTTACATTTGCGCCGCCCTTGTTAAGTGTGAACTTCTCCCGAACTTTATTTTTTTTCCTGTTCTAGTTTATTGGCTATTTTATCAATTGTTAATTTGCTTGTTGATATCGAACAGTGATAGTGAGTGTGCTGATGTTCTACAACTCACCACATCGAGTGGTAGTAGCGGAAATATTGGGTTTTCTATCGTAAAACAACGCATGCTTCAAGTGCAAAGAGACAACGCAAAATGTGTAGGGTTGCGTATTCTTCAAGTTCCAATTCCGAGTCCGATGTGAATGATAGTGACACTGTGACATCAATGCACATTGCAACCTACGTCGTCAAAGTACTGAGGCAAATGATAAAAAATCCGTAAGTGTTGTGAACTAGTTGCACCGACATGTAGGCTACAGCTCTAGTAGGTAATAGGTTAGCCAAGGAACCAGCCACCCGTTCAGATACTTCCACTAGATAATTATTATATCGGATCCCTCTCTCATTTTTCTTTTGCCTACACATACACCGAATAGACTGGCCTATTCTTTACAAATTAAGCTATTTACTCATGTACTTGACAACATTGAGGTAACCGAAAAATTCATTTAAAAGGTTAAATTAACTACTGTGATTGTCAAGTGGCTACTTTTCGTTTACTAAGGGTAGAAGAGACTCTTTAGCTATGGTAAGCAACTCTTCTAGGAGGACACTCCAAAATCAAAGCATTGTTCTCTAGTCTTGGGTAGTGCCATAGCCTCTGTACCATAGTCTTCCCCTGTCTTGAGTTAGAGTTCTCTTGTTTGAGGAAAGACTCCGGTACACGATTCTATCTAATTTCTCTTCCTCTTGTTTTGTTAAAGTTATATAGTTTATATAGGAGATATTTATTTTAGTGTTGTTACTCCTCAAAATATTTAATTTTTCTTTTTTCCATTCCTCACTTTGCAATATTCCCTGTTGGAGCCCCTGGGCTTATAGCATCCTGTTTTTCCAACTAGGGTTGTAGGTCAACAAGTAATAATAATAATAATAATAATAGTAATAATAATAATACAGTAATAATAATAAAAACAATAATAATGAAAATAATAATAATAATGACAATAATAATAATGGGCTAAAAATATGGGAATAAAAATTAAAATTCAGGGTTTAATTATGTAAGTTATGTTTATTACGTTGAAATACAGGGCTTAAAGGAACTTGGACAACTGTAAAGATGGCTGCTTTAAGAGGGTCACTATGGAAAAGGTGAAAGATACTATTGATGCATATTGGGCCCTTGGTGATCTTAATAAGCAAAATGCATATACAGTACAAGGGGCTCTACTGTATTAGTGAGTCTGTTAAAATATACAAAGAAGGAGAAAAGCCATCGCTTAGTGAAGATAGTGTTCTCTGTGATGCATTCTGGTGTAGCCTACTAAGTTTGTAGGGAAGGATTTTTAGCAATGCATGGTGTCAGTATGGATAGGGTGAAGTATATTGGCAAGAAATAGAAGAAGGCCTCTCCGAATGGCACTCCGTCAGTTGATCGGCGTGGTTGTAAACTTCTACTTCTACCAGATCTTCACTTTGTGGCTGAATGTAAGTGTGATCACTCTTCTTATGCATGCTGTTTTTTTTATTGATTTTATTGCTCATGTGCTTTGCATATTAGTTTCAAAATTATTGTTAGATTTTATTATTATCAGTATTATTTTCTTGTTTGTGTTTTATGATGTATGTAATAAGGATCAACAGTGGTGTACGTTTTGTCAACTTTAGCATTGTTGTTCATCTGTCTGGTGATAATCATAACATCAATTATGTGCTTGGTCATTCTAGGGAACTTAAACATTAATATAAACCTAACCTGGTGCAAATTATAAGAGTGTAACTACATTACTTAGTAATTTTGTCGTCAATCATGACATCAATTATGTCCCATGTGATTAATCATACCATCTGTCATGTGACTGGTCATTGTAGGAGACTTACATCTTCATATAAACCTAACCTGATGCAAATTAAAAGGGTCTGATTGCATTACTTAGTACTTTTGCCATCAATCTTGCGATTGATTATACCATCAGACATCAATGAAAGCATTCAATCATTCTGTTGGCTGGAGGGTTGTAGGCAGTTGTCTGATGAAGGGTGATGCCCTGGAGATTGGCTAATGATGTCCACAATTGAAAGGAGAAAGTGATAACCCTGTTAGAAGTAATATGCTCAGGGATTCCAAATTTTGCTATCCATCTACAGTGAAAAGCTGATACACATGAGGTGAACATTGCAGTTTGCATGGGGATTGCTTCAGGCCAATGAGTGGAGCGGTCAATGATGGTAAACAGGCAGAAGTGTCCTAGTAATTGGTGTAGGGGACCTACTACATCAACATAAATGTGGCCAAAATGACGCTGAGGTTGAGGGAAGGTGCCCACTCCTAAATTCATGTGTCAATGTACTTGTGAATTTGGGCATAAAGTACAGGCGTGCACCCAATCTTTACCATTCTTAATAATGTTGTGTTGACATTAAAGGGTGGACCATGTGGTGGACAGTCAAGTGAAGGCGTGCACCAGAGGCATGTGGTCCATGGAATGATGAAGGGCATACCCTCTACGAAGGATGAAAGTGACGGACAGCAAAATGCACTGCTATCAATTTGGAGTTGAAGGTAGGGCAGCCAGATTTTGCTTTGGACAGATTTCTGCTGTGGGAGCCCAATTGGTGGGGCAAACCGTGGACCACTTGCTCGAGTACTTCACCAATAGTGACATCACTGATATTGGTGGAGAGAAGAATTTGGCATGTGGCATGGAAAAGGTGAGAGCAGAAACTGTTAATAGGGTACTCTTTGCATCGCAGAAGGCCACTTCCTGAAGGGGACCCTACTTCAAGTCTTTTGTCTTTCTCTTGAGCTAGGGATAGAGGGTACCAAGAGTGGCATCCATGGCTGGCAAGAACTAGTGATAATAGTTTATCATGCCCAAGAATTCTTGTAGTGCTTTGACAGTTGAGGGTGTGGGAAGGTTCTGAATGGATGCTACCCTCTCAGGGAGGGAGTGGACGCCTTCAGGAGTGAAGCCTTGCCCTAAGAACGATACTTCATTGGGGCTAAAGGTAAACTTGTTGTACCGGATTACAAGGCTGTTCTGTTGTAAGCGGTCGAGAACTATGTGACAGAAGTGTTCCTCTTAGGAGGAAGAGAACACAAGTATGTCGTCCTCATAACATACACAGAAGGGGAGGTTCCCTAAGAGGCCATCCATGAGGCGTTGAAAAGGCCAAAACAAGAGTAATTGAAGTTGTAGATACCGAAGGTGGTTGTGTTGCGGTCTTGGAGATGTGTTCTGGGTTCCTGGGCAAATACTAATAGTCATTTGCTCTGTGCAAGTAGGAGGTAACGTCAGCAATGTTTGGGAAGGTTCAGTGATCTGATTCGGTATGTATGTTCAGGAGCCTGTAATCCTCACAAGGGCATGGGTTAGCCATCCTTCTTCAGGACGATATGTAAGGGTGACGACCATGGATCGGGGACTTTTTGGCAAAGGCTCAATTCTTCCATTTTTGGTGAATTTTTGCATAGCGGCTGCCAAACGATCCCGGGCCAGGCGTGCAAATACTGGAATTTCCAGTGGTATTTGGCACTACCAAACGATAGTGTGAGTGTCTCTTATCCATGCACAGGGATTTCAGATCTGTTGGCACCTACCATTTGGAAGTCAGCAGGCTTAGAATGATTTTAGCGTGTCCTAGAGAGTTGTCTTCCAAAAACCACACATCTATACGTCCATCATGTAAAAAGAAAAGATTACTGACAGAGGAGGCCACTGCCACAAGGAATGGCCAACTTAAAAAGTTTTTGGCCACTGACAACCATCTGCACATTTCTTTACAACAGTCCCAAATCTAGATTGGTAGTAGCAGAACTGCGGCTGATGGGCATCAGTAAGTGGCTGAAGAGGTCGTTGGTGGGGGCGTGAGCGAGGGTGGAATATATGGGTGGTGGCTGGCTTTGTCCCCACTGCGGCATGTCACAAGATGAATGTCTGTATCTTACCCCAAATCCGTAGGCCTCTGTCTTTGTTGAGTAGTTCTCCTTTTCTTCAAGGTCTTGAAGGTGGTGAAGTGGCTATCCATAAGGACATCAAATTTCATCATCAGGTCTTCGTTGGCCAGGTATCGACATAAGGGATGGCGGCGTTAACAGGATTGGGTAGGCGTCGTACCCAAAGGGCATGAAGTAGGTTAACTTCCCGAAGAGAGCCGTCTGGGGCATGTTGCAAGCAAACGACACTGTTCATTTCCCCGAGGGTGAGTGAAACCTTTTGGTCCACCAACGGTTGTTAAGAGAACTGAAAAAGCTTGGCTATAAGGGAGGCTGGTGGTGGTGAGTACTGTTCCAGGAGGTATTTTTTTGTGGGCATCATACTTTAGTGGGGCGTCCCCTTTGTCACAAAGTCAGAGATTTCTGGAACTTGTCCTTGCGGATCGTCGCGTGGATATAGTCTACTTTGCTGCTTGAACGAGTCACTCCCTTCATGTGAAACTCAACTTCGGCATGCTGGAACCAGGCGAATGCTTCTCCGCTGGCAAAGGGAGCCAGTTTCGTTAAGGCAACGTGTGTCGAAGGGCCAGGTTCAGTGGACGGTACTGTAACAAGGGTAGGATGAATGGGTGGTCAAAAAAGGTGGTGTGGAGTAGGCACTCCGGTGGTGACCAATGTGGCAATGTAGCTGTTAGGTTCTAACAGAGAGGTGAGGTGAATGTAACCGAGTCTATTCAACGAGACGAGCTTATATACACATAGTTGCGACCAAGAATGACACAAAATTGAAATAGTATAATACTTCTGATAGCAAGCTTAAATAGGTTTGTTATCTGTGGTTGGGAGAGCGGGAGATAAAACATCAATACCGTTATAGTGTACTAGCGTATATGAAACATGTGTGATACACTGCTGACATGGTGTAGTTTATAGAATCATAAACAGATAGCAGTTCTAGATTTTTTGCATTATTTTAATCCTTTTTTATCATATATTTTGGAAATGCATACTTTTTTTTAAAGTTATTTTCGGGTCCCAAGAGTGTGAGTGCCCTAATTTATAGCTTGTTCAGCTTATATGTGAATCTCTCTCTCTCTCTCTCTCTCTCTCTCTCTCTCTCTCTCTCTCTCTATTTAGAATAAGCATTACTTGTATATGAATGATAAGGCTTTTATTTCAACCATAGAAATAGCATTTCTTTATCCTGTTCTTATATGAATTAAAGTATTTTCCAGCGCGGATCCTGCAAGTTTTGAAAAGGGGGTTGTTGGAAAACACGCCCAAAGCAGCTGGCCCGAATACTGGTGCAATTTCAAGTTATTTTACAGCTATTTTTCGTGTCTTTATAAACCATTTTCACATTAAGATTGAACATTACAAGAGGAAAATACATTATGCAATAACAACATCCCCATAAAATGTATAAGATATTTAAGCAGTAATTTCTAAAGTTACTTTTAGTACATGAATATACTTTCCCGGAAACCTCATCGGTTGACTACCTCCGAGTTATATCTGTAGTTATGAAGCGCCTGCATCCTTCCGTCCAACTGTCAACCAACATCAATGCTTGACTCCTCGAATTGTAGTTAGTCTTTCCACTTCTTTGAATTTGATTCATATGCTAAACACAACATCTTTATATCAAACTCGTATATAATGCATTTTAACTCTCGGGAGAGAGAGAGAGAGAGAGAGAGAGAGAGAGAGAGAGAGAGAGAGAGAGAGAGAGAGAGAGAGAGAGAGATAAGGATGATTTCTGTTTTCCATATCTCTTTTATTGAATTCATGTAACAGCTATTGAACAGAAGATATTGAATATTTAGTTTTAGTTTTATCCGCGGTCGAAGGTTTTCGTAAAATCTAAGCTTTTTATCACTAAACCTTTTTTATTTCTTCTTATTCGACATTTCTTTGAAGATTTTCCTTTCCTCTGTATTACTTTTTATGGTTTATTTCATGAAACAAAAAGACTACCATACTATTCATCTCGGAAATTAAAATATCAACTTTGTTTGAAACATATAATGTATTACATTCAGAACCGGTGAACTTATTGAACAATATCTTTTCACTGAACATTGCTTAGCAATAAAACTTTTCAATGGAATAGTTATCGTGACAAAATTTTTGTGTTGAACTTTGTATCTATGTTATTTTGTCATCAAAAAATTTGTTGCAGCATGTCTAGAATGCCAATATGCAGCTCCCACACTATCAGGGGTTTATATATATCTGACTGTTAAGCAGTTTCATTGTTTGGGTAATTTGGTAATGGTATGACTTGAAACAGCCCATTCAGGATAATACTACGAGGAAGTAGATACAAATAGGAACGATCATAGGTTTTTTTCTTAATAAACTTATAAACATAATATTCTTTAGTATTTAAGTCTGTGAGAAACAAAAATATCAGCATTAGTGAAATCTTCTGATAAGTGAAATTGGGCATAAATCTTTTCTACAAGGGTAAATTTTCCAATTATTGATAATTCATGTAGAATTTGGGCATTTCTCATGTTGCCAGGAGTAAAAAAAAACTTCTTAAGACCGGCAAAATTTTTTATAGACTGGGATACTATTTGGACGTCCAATAATCATGTCAAAATATATACTGACTTATTACCTTCATGTACTGACATCATTTCTTTTTCATGCTCATATTAATATGCCCGAATTTGTAAGTTTGTCTTCTTTTGCAGATTCCACTAACATAATCTGCATTTTATATCTTATATGCCAATGTCCATATTGGTATTAATTTCTTTACTTACACATGCCTTTTGGGAATAATTTGTTTCATATTTCTTTCTTTGCTACGTTTCTCTGTACACTGAATATCTTATACAGACTGCCTGTGGAGAGTAATCTACATTTCTGAAGTAGGCCCATAAGTTGTGCTCCGTGCATGAAAAGAATGAAAATAAATACAATACATGATACGTTGACTATTCATTTTCCTGTTTGGTTTCCTT
>NC_090738.1:106380526-106398795 GCF_036898095.1 Palaemon carinicauda
TACACGTATATATATATATATATATATATATATATATATATATATATATATATAGAAATATATATATATATATATATATATATATATATATATATATATATATGTATATATATATATATATATATATGTGGTGCTGTTTAAGAAAAACGTACAATTAGTATTAAAAATGCATATTTAGTGTAAACGTCAATGGGGTATATAATTTAATGTAAACGATCATATTTTGTTAAATTTCTTAGCCTATTAAAGATAATTGGCAATTGTGATTAAGGAAAAATAAGAAAATAAGGGTATGATTTTTATTAAATTTAACTTACTAAAAGACACTTTGGACCAATTATACGAGATGTCCTCGTCCTTTTTTTTTATTACTTATAGATACAGTCATTTTAAAAAATAAAAAAACCCTTTTTAAACAAATAGTCATCACTAAAACAGAACCCATCTATCTATCTCCTAGTGTATATAATGAAAAATATCGCAAAGCAAAAAATAACTCGTTCAATCTACCCATAATAACCTTTTAACCTGACATATTTCACATTTCCTTTTTTTTATTTTTTGGATCACTACAATTTTCTAGTTTTATTTTTTTTATAACAATCCCCCCCCCCATCTAAAAAAATTTTTTTGGTATCACATATCAATATGAAAGCTGCTTTTTTATGGTGACTACCATCATTTTTCTGCCTAGTACGAATTAGATATAAACAAACAATGGCTTCTTTACAACAAAACTTGATAACCAACGAAGAAGAAAAAGAAAAATTATTACCACCCTCAAAGAAGGAAAACAACATTGAACAAAACTTGATGATCAACGAAGAAGAAAAAGAAAAATTATTACCACCCTCAAAGAAGGAAAACAACATTGAACAAAACTTGATGATCAACGAAGAAGAAAAAGAAAAATTATTACCACCCTCAAAGAAGGAAAACAACACTAAACAAAAAGTGATAACCAGCGAAGAAATAGATACGTCGTTAATGACGTTTAAACTTCCTTATGATGATGAGGATCATACGTATCACATAAGGTTTTACGATTAAAGTTAACCCAGTTTAATGTAAAATGTATTTATTTGAAATTCAAAATGTAAGCAAAAAGACGACATCCACTGGATGTTGCCCATTCCCTTTGTATTGGGACCAAAACTATTTTTTCACGCCAATCTATTGTCATTAAATAACAAAAATAAAGCGGGGTTTCGTGGTTTTTTGATAATTGTTTTTCTTTAACATCATCATTTGCCCCCGTAAAATATAAATCAAAAAAACGTTCCTGTAAAAATAATATGACATTCAATAAAGTTATATCACCAAAAAAACTTTCTTTGTCCTTTTTATTTCCGCGTGAATTGTTTGTAACAAAATTAGTACCTTCTTTTCCTTTAGAAATGATGAAACTCTCAATATCATTTATATGTAGAGGATTTATATTATAAGCCCCATACATTTTTATAATATCTAAAAGCCCAAATGGTTTAACTGATAATATTTCTGTATAACCAGTAGAAGACCCATTTTTGTGTGCATAATTATCTATTAAAATTGATCGCATACGTTTATATTGGGGAAACAAAGATACAAGATAGGCGTGTGATTTACATTTACCTTTATATTTCAAACTAGATTCTTGACAATGTTTTCTAGATAAAACATGGTCAAAATAATGTGCAATATTCAATAATATAAGATTTTGCTTAATGTATAAATCTGTTCCTGCTGTCCACATAATAATCACATTATTTGTGTTAACAGATTTAATAAAATTTAAAAATTCTAGCATAAAGGGGCGAGTATAAGTACTTCGTAGATTGTTAGTACAATTATTCTCTAAAATATACATATCGTCATACACAGCTAGAGTATTATCAAAGTCAATTACAAAAAGAACGGGCGCTAAAGGTGATTCTTCTACAAAGCCCGATAAATCCGTTTGAAAAAAATCTTCAGATAAATCATCCTCGATATTGTCCTCACCTTTTAATAATAGCGTTGGATTTTCTTTATTGTGTTCTGACTTTTTATTTAATAAATTAGGATAGTGGTATAAGAAAGAATTACTCGTATTTTGCTTATTCATTTTGAATTATGGAGGATGCAGATAATTTTTTAAAATATAAAAAAAAAACAAAGAAAAATAAAGACAAAATTGTTTTAAATGATATCAACACAAAAAATGGTTGCAATGACGATTATAGTTATGAAGATATGTTAAATTTTGTATTAAGCAAATTACCCATAAACGAAAAAAACAAAACAACCAAAAAGTTTAAAATAAAAAAACCTGTATTGTTTTATTCGGGAAAAAAAACTTTGTACTCAAATTTTTTTGAAACCTGTTATAATTTGAATAGAGAAAATGCACACGTTTTACAATATATTTCATCTGAACTTGGTTGTATTAATACAAGTATAAACTCTAACAATGAATTGGTCCTGCGTGGGAAGTATACATTAAATGATATGGAAAATATTTTAAGGTCCTATGTAAAGAAATTTATAAGATGTAAAACTTGCGAGACCCTTAATACAATTATGAAAAAGGATAAGAAATCCAGGTTAATGTATAATCAGTGTATTGAGTGTGGGTCTGTATTCCACCTCGAATGCATTCAAACTAAATATTATCAAGCTTTTATTAAAACGTAACTATAGGTGGTTTGTTTTACGTTTCCTATACTAAATTTATGAATTGGGTTATGATTATGTTATTTGTGTGAAATCGTTGCTTATCTTTTTATTTTTAATTAATCCTTTAATTAGGAATCCGTTGTTTTGTATGAAATTCAAATATAAATAATTTATATTAAATAAACAAAAAATATTATTATTCGTTTTTCCTATATATATATAACAAAAACAAGAGATACATATATATTATACGTGTATATATTGATCGGTCAATTCTCTTGAATTAAACATTTAGTTATAAAGACCATGTTTTTATTAAAGAAGAAAAGTGGTGATGTTTACTATCGGGTTTCGGATGAATATAAAATTACTAGCAATGATCAAATTTTTCGTGGATATGGCATAGAACATGTAACAACAGCAGTACGCGGTAGAAATTTTGAAGATTGTGTCTATATAACGATGGTAATTCCCTGTCCCATTCAATTTTCTTGTATTAAAGAAAAATTATTGACACTTAAAGATGATTATTATTATGAATGCCACGAAAATCATAAAGCATTTGCTAATTTTATAAATAATAATCCATATGGACGCTTGATATCTTTATATAATAAAATTGATATAAATTCTTTAAAAGATAACCAGAAATTGAATGTTGTATTTTTACAGGCCTTTATATTACTTAATAAATATAATCGATATTTTGAGACTATTCATAAAGCTTGTGTGTTAAGTAATTTTAAAAATATAAAAGAATTTTTTCCAAATTTTAATATTGATTTATGTAGAACTACAAATTTATATACAAATTACCACAGAAAAGATATATTTGAATATATTTAAAAAAAAAATGGATTCGATGTTTGTATTGTACGAAGGGATACAATGAAAAAATGTTTTGAACTTATTTGTGAATTTATTAAAAAAAAGGAAATAAAAGATGCACCAGACGATTTCTTGGACAAATTTAAAAAATTTTTAAGTATAGGAGTCTCATATAATTATTTGGATGCGCAGAAAAATGATAAACCGAATCAATATGAAGATAAATTATTTATAACACCAAACACGGTGCCATTATTTTCTTATGATATGCACGCAAATTTGTGCCTGGAAATATGTGATAAATTTGGCGCTCTTTGTGGAGAAGCAGTTAATACATATATTTCAAATATGTTTCATGTATTACTTGATGGGCTTCCAAATGTTATTATGTTGAACGAAAAAGATCACTTAAGATTTGATAAAAGTATATCTAAGGTAGCAACCAATCATTTAAAGCGGAGACAATTAAATATCCATAATATGCCAAACATCGACCCCCAAAGGTATCCAGTATATATATTTTCAATGCTCGATTTATATTATTGTTCACATAATACTTTCCACGACGACAACGCGGTAGAATTATCTAAAAAGTTAATAAAAAAACAAAATTGGATAGAATATATTTTAAAGGACAAAAAGATTATTAGTGAAATATATGTAGTTATATCTAAACCAGAACTTTTAACAATTGAAACATATATAAATACGTTATTTAATAAAGATGTAAAGTTTGATTATATTATTTCAAATCACCACAAATCTTCTAATTATTTAAATGATAAAGCCCTTAATATGTGTGAAAATGTTATTACAAAATATTTTCCATATTCTCAAAATTTTTTTCGAGATCAACAGTTACGATTATATAAGTTTGAAGATTATGGGCGCGCGTTTAGAAAGTCTTACTTTCCTTGTTCCGTTGATGATATGTACAATTATCACAAACACATATATAATTATGTGATGAGTTATGAAAATCTAGAATTTTTGGGCAGTAATTATAATCACAATAATGACACATTGAATTTATACAGTTGTAACCTGTACCCCAATGATAGGAGGATCAACCAATATATAACCCTTTACAGAAAAGAAGATGATGATAGTGATAATGAAAATAAAAATAAAAGGATCCGTACCTAATCATACTCGAAACAAAGGGAATGAAATAGTCCTACTTTACTGATTGTTTTTTTTATTTTATTTGTTGTCATCTCATTATTTAATTGATTTTAAAAAGATTATTGGTTATTGTAAGACAATGATATATAAGTCAACCAATCTTTGTGTATCGTAGTTTTTTGTTGGTTTCAAATGTTTCGCTTTCCCGTTTACGCTTCTGAAGAGCATTGGTATTATGAAATGAAGTCAAACTATTTTGATAATCTTGTAATAAAATTTGTTTAAAATTTTCTTGGTTGATTTCCATTTCCTCGTGATAATTATTTTCTTTATAGACATCTAATTGTTTTATAATTATAGCATTATTTTTCGCCAATGTTTTTAAATCATTGGAAATATTATACATATTCACACTTAACCCATTAGTTCCATGGTCAAAAGCATTTGAATCACCCAAACATATATTTAAAATATTACTTTTTACTCTGAACAATTTATCATTTGATAATGGTTTTTCAATGGTTTTGTTTTGTAATTCCTTTTTTGTTATTTTTGTACATACAAAGGCACAATTAGATATATTTTCGTCTTTATTTAACACGCAAATCTCATTATCATTGGTTAAACAAATTCTTTCGGGGACGTGTTTTTTATCATACAAATCAAATAAATCTGTAAATATTGATTTTCTTATAGAGGTTAGAAGCGTCTTTGGGCGAAGGGTATTATTTTTTGTTCTTAATTCTAAGATATTACTATCATTATTTATCAGAAAATTATAAACTGAAATATTTTCAGTTTTTATTTCCATAGGAGCCAAAGAATTCATAAAATCTCCAATAATAATTCGAATACGGTTATGTATAGCAAATAAATCTATTTTCCCTTTAATTATTTCTTGTTCTGATGGAATTATACAATAACAAACATCATTATAACAAACCTTTCCCTTTTTTATTAAAAATATCCAAATTGTATCGAATAGCTTAATGTTTTGTATAGTATTTTCCCAATATTTTATTACATTAGACTGAAGTAAAAATACATCAATTGGATCCATACAACTACTAACACATCGTATAGTAGGATTTCGATCTTGATGGTTCTCAATTTCATATACATTTGGAAAACTATATAAGTTTTCTTTGATATATTTGAGAATTTCTGTTTCTCTGACCCGAAATAAAGTATTTCTGGAAGGAAGATAATCTACTACTTTTCTCTCTTGAATTTCTTCCTGAGATGGAATTTTTATGAGGTATATAGTATCCTCGTCATTCATTTTATTGAATTTTGTATATTTTCCCATTAACCATACAACATTAATATTTCCACACATAATATCCTCAAAATTATAAATGGTTTCTTCGGTGTTATAAATATTTTCATGAATATTATACTCTATAGTTTTTGCTTTATTGTGGTCATGAATATTTTGCATAACATTTGTTGAAAGTTTCAAGACTTCACTTATTATATCTTCATTCAACACTACGATACCGTTGTCTATTTTATAACTTACATTCATACACGAATTATTTTCACTATTTTCATTTAAATCCTTAATAAAATTTTGATATTTGTTAATATCTAAATAAGGATTCTCCTTCAGTTCTGATGCCTTTATTTGTTCAATTCTGTTTTTTGATAAGGGCTTTGAAATAGTTTTTTCTTGTATTTCATAACAAGTTGGGCGTAAAATATAAAAATATGTTTCATCGTTGTGAGTATCGTTATATCCTCCAATTATCCAAAACTGGTCTTGGTTTTTATTAAGTATAAAACTGTTGTAAGCATCATTTTTATTTGGCAATATCACCATTTTTTATTTAACCAATGAAAACATGACATTATTATTATTATTATTATTATTATTATTATTAATTATAAAAAGGGAAAATTTTATATATATATTATAGCAACAGCAATATATAAAGGGGCCAACTCCCTTGTTTGAAAGTAAAATAGAACACGACCTAGGATACTCTCCTACAACAACTATTACTTGCCGTACCTGCCCATTTTAATAGAAATTAACAATGGATAAATTTATTACACACGAGGATAAGAAATATATGAGTTTACAGTTAACTGATGCGAGAGAAAATCGAGGAGATGTTTATTTTGCAGTAGATAATTATATAAAGGGAATGAAATTGATCAGAAAAAATCATAAGCCTAATTTATCCAGTCCACGGGATTTACAGTTGTTTCTGCTTTATGAAAATACTCCTCAAAACAAATTTCTAAATTTTCATATTTACATAAATAATATCATGTCTAACAGAGATACGGCCATTCAGATTAAAGAATATACTGGAGTAAATTGTGACGACTCGTTTATAACTAAAAAACACACATCATATATGCTTTCCAGACTAATTTCCGATGATAATCAGTTACAAATTAAAATTTGTGAAAATTCTCAACCCAGGGAAATAATTGATAATGACGATCTAATGGAAAGAGCGAATCCTACCGCTATATTGGTGTTTAATATATCGGCTGGTAATTGTACAACCCCACACGTAGAAGCATTAGAAGTTTTAACAGATTCTTGTTTTGATAAGGTAGACCGAGGAAATATGATTATTGCTTCAAAAACTGAATTAGCTTTGGGTGGAAAGACTGGCCAAAAATTTAAGTGTGTTAATTATAAACAAGACGATGATACAAATACTTTGTACAAAATACATATCTATGCTACGAGCGACGACGTTGCTTTTGAAAAACTTAGGTGCATAAGATCTGTGTAAAAATGAACTTTTTAAATAAAAAAAAAAACCTCGAATTATTTTCATTGTCCTTGTGTTTTAGTGTGATTATTCATATTTTTTTCCTTGTTATAATTTAACTATACCCAAAAGGTAAAACCTTTTCAATCTCTCTTTTAACTTTTATATTATTAGTGGTGGGGGGAATGAATACCGGGGGTGGAGGAACATCCATCGTGTCTAATAATCTATTAATTGATACCAACAAAGATTGTATCGTATCAGGATTAATAAATTTTATTTTATCAGTATTATTTTGAGGTGTTGGCTGGGATGAGGACAAAAAACTTTTATCAAAATTTATACTATCATCCATCATAATATCTTGTTGTTGTTGCGTTTCTGGTGTTGAATTTGGATTTGAAAGAATTTCATCATTAATTTCATAATTTGATGTAGGAATTGAAGTAGCTATTCTATTTTGAAAGACGTTATTTATATCTTTTGAATCTATTTTATTCATATAGGGATAACCACCATTTTGAATATATGGGTGAAATGTTGGTATGATATCTATTTCGTCGATTTGTGATAAAGAAGGTGGTGGGGTTGATAACCCCAATTGATCCTCCATTTTTTAATTACACGTGTTTTTTTCGTTTGAAATCATTTTCATATATTGCTATTGTATTATCATTATTATTAATTCTCCTCTTATTTATAACAGAAATCTTTTCGTCGTTTATCATTATATCTTTTTCCCTGAGTCCGTGAAAAACGGCGGTTTTGTGAATTTCTAGGCCGTCTTTGTATATATCATCACAAATTAATAATTCATCATCAATAAGAGATGTATGATAGTGTTTTGATAAAAATATTATGGCATCAGATACGGATGCTATATTTATACATTTAAGTATATTCAAATATAATAACAGATAAGATATACGTTTATGTGTAATTAGATATTCGGGGTCTTCTTCTAAATTACAAGAAGTGATTATGAAATGAACTATATCTGTCACGGGTGAATACATATCTGTGGATTTTTGTATATTTTGAGTTATTTTCAATTCGCCAACAAATAAGGAGTCATATAAATATAACGGAGAATTTATTGTACAGTGACACATAGCGTGTAAAAATAATGCAGCCATTCCAACTTGGAATTTATTATCATAATCATTATACAATGAAAGTTTGGGGAAATGAGCCATTTTAAAATTCACGGGAAGAGTAGAATCAAATCGAGAACGAAAAGACATGAATCTTAATCTTGATAATAAAGCTGAACACTGCTCTGAGAATTGAGGTTTATTGTTACCAAATATTAATATGGTCGATGCGAGTTTAACGTTATTACCTGATTCATAATTTGATCGAATAAATAAACGAGAACTACCAGTTATTTGATTAATCAATTGCCTATTAAATGGTTTATTGGCAATTTCATCCATATACCAAAACTTTGCAAAATTTGAGCTTTTGGAAAGGTCGTGATATCGATCTATCGTTGAAGAGTGATTCATAGTATGTGACGATAAAATTCCAGCATGATTACCAAGAACAGATAATACTTGGTTTAAAAATGTAGTTTTTCCTGAATTAGTTTCTCCTAGAAAAAAATGAAGGTGTTTATTTTTCAAACTAACACCATGACAAATAGCCCGCAATATCAATTTTAATACGTATATCAAGGACGATATATCATAACTAAATGTTTGTAATAATGAGATACAAGTAAAAGTTAAACAACAATTACATTCTACAATATTCATAGAATCTGTGGGAATATCTTTAAGAAAACTGGATCCACTTGGGTGTATTTTTGATATGCGCTCATAACAGATAGCTAAAGTCTCTATACGATATTGCAGTGTTTTTTTTTGTTCTTGTGGGGGAGTTTTCAGATAAATATCTATCATTTTTAAAATATCGTGGTTTTCGTTTTCAGGTAATAGTTTTACAACATCCATCATGTCACTATAACTATTAGCTATTTGTTTCAAAATAAAATATTTGGTTAGTTTAATTAACTCTATAGTTTCCTTTTTTTTACACAATTCGTTTGTTAAATATAAATGTAATTCTCTTTTAGACATATTTGCAAATTTTCTTTTTTTGGCCATTAAAATTTCTGATGAACATAAAATATTTCCCCCATCACCAAAAAAATGACCATGTACCATGCTTTGTTTAATTTGATCATCAATTGAAGAACATTCGGTTTGTGAATGATTATCGATGGATTTTCTTTCATCGTGTAAAATTTTTAGCCTTTCGTAATTTTCAATTTTTTCTTCTTCTGATATATTACTTATGACATTCTGAACAATGGGAAAAAATTGTTTGTGTAAAAATTTACATTTGGGAATATGCTCCATTACGTCATTTAAATTATCATCTATGATGTCATGCTCTTTCTCCCCATTTCCATAGCTATTTGAATTATTCTTCGGATAATTACTGTAACTGATTGAAAAATTATTTTCTTCGTCATCTATATAGTACATAGGTATTGGTTTTAAGAGAACCAAAGAATCGCTTCCACTTAAACTTAATCCAATTAAAATGTACCTGTCTTCGAAAAGTTTGAGAAATGTTGGTGGCAAGCTGTTTATTTTACTTCCATTCCAAAAAGCTTCAATTTTGCTTATAATTTGATTTATTATAGATCCAGTATTTTTATTAGTTGTACAATGAATACGATTAGAAAATATTATACTTTCTTCTTTCGTCAATAATTCTATATTCAATTTATTATTATTATTATTATTATTATTATTATTATTATTATTTTTATTATTATTATTATTATTATTCTTTTTCTTCTTCTTCAAATTTTCATTATATTTTTTCTTTTTAGTAACGATAAAATTTGATATATGACTTCGTATGTTAGCGATATAATATATTTCTGGTATATGGAGCGGTATAGAAGCCACAGAAAGAGACGATATCGAACATTTTTTCCATCTAAATTCGTCCCAGATTACCAATTTACCATTATTTATATTATTATTAATAGTTCCAGTTTTGTTATTTTGTTTGCTTTGATTATTTTTATTTTTGTTAGTTATACTTTTGTTATTATCCTTACCCCCCCCCCTTCATTAAAGCTACTGCTATTGCCAAGTAATATTATTGGCCGATATATTGCTAATAATTCATATAATATAGATTCATTCTTGACTAATAATATCGCAGCAATAATAATGTTGGGTATAATGATATTTCTTGATGCTCCTTGGATTGTAAAAGTTTGTGGTATATTAAAATGTTTGATTATTTGAGAATCTATTTCATCATTAAAACTACCTTTGTGGTTGTCATCACTATCAAATTCGCTTTCATCATAAGTTTGTGTTTGAGATATATTATAATTTTTAATTACACTTATTGCCTCCTCGATTTCCATAATGTTTTCAATTATCAATAGATGTTTGATACATAAGATGACCCAAGATTTCATGGAGTCATCTAAATTTAATAAGTTTGGAAATCTGATATATTTGTAATTTAAATGGTAATAAATTTGTAAAAATTCTTCAATGATAATTCTACTATTTTGAGTATTATAAGTTATAATCATTTTAATCCATTCTAATAATAATAATGAATGTGATTTTAAATCATCAGATTGTTTTAATAATAAAAAGTATATTGACACGAGGAAATGTATTGTGTGTCTCAGTTTTTCGCGATCATATAATTGCAAAACGTGTTCTAAATTATAAGGAAAGAGTAAGTCGTTTTCGAAAGGTGTGGCGTTTATAACATTATTATTATACGGGCTTGTTTTTATTGTAATTAGAAAATCTTCGTTGGTTTTGTATTCATATATTTGAAAATCATCACCAATAATGGCATTTAAAAAACATGTATTGTAAGAATCTTTTAATATACTATAATTTAGTAATTCTAACATGAATATATTCCAATGGGTTTCTTTTTGATGATTATTATAATATGTAATGTCTTTGTCATTACATATACAATTCAAAACTATTGGATAGTTTGATATATTTAAATGTGGTATATCTTGAAATTTCACTACATTAAAATTAGGAAATATGCTCTTATATATTTTAAATCGGATATTAGAATTTGTTCTATCGACGAGATATCCAACGTGGGTATACAAATGCATACTTGAGCTTGAACAATTTGGTAAAAACCAAGAAGAATTTAAATTTTCTTTATTGTTGGGCCACCTAATAAGGTTAAATGTCTTTTTCCATGCATTATTTTTATTATAGACATTAGCACTTTCTTCTCTCTTCCAATCCGGAATGCCATTATCAATTTCACGTGCACTAAATATATTTTCATTTTCTATAAAACTTTGTATGATTTCTTCTTCGTGCTCTAATGAAGAATTCAAGTTATCATTATGAAGAAATAACTTCAAGGAATAAATTTTTGTATGCTCTGATATGGGCTTAAAAATATTAAACAAATCAAAAGCACTATCCAAATCAACAATTAAAGGACTTTCAGATATAAAGGCCCCGTCCTTGTAGCAACTATAAGGCAAATATGAGCAATCTATTTCATTTACATTTAAATTAGCATCTCCATATTTTGCTGATCCGAAGACACTATAATTGGCTGTTGGATCAAAAAAACTATGATTTTCTATAACTGCGTGTAACATATTATAAAGACAAATTAAATCATGATATCTCATTATCAATGAAGGAATTTCAATATGAAATCCATTACTAAAACTTTTACCCTTTCCTAGTATATATATAGAAAAGTTAATTATACCTAAGCCCTCGGTTATTAAATATAGAACTTCATAGATTAGATTATTTTCGTTATATTTTTTACATTTATGTCGAATATTATGTATGAAAAAATATTCCGGTGTTCCAGTTCTATTTTTACAATATGAAATATATTCTTCTAAATTTAATAGTGTATTACTTTCAAATTTAAATTCACAGCCCTTTAAATCAAAATCTAAACAAAAATGTTGTAAATCAAGATATTTTCTTTGAATCGAAATAGACCCGTATAAACCACGAGGAACAAAATGATGATCCCGTATAAATTCATGTATTTTATTTCTTAGATTATTTATACATAAACAATAAACACTTCCACACATATTTTGATATATTCCAAAAAAATTTAACGGAATATATGTTTCATTGCATTTTTGTGCGTTTTTGTTTTGAATGATAATTCCGTTATACATTAAATCTGATGAAGTCATGGATTCATATAAAGAATTAGAATCATTAACTCTTGCTTTGCGTTCATTAATTTGAATATTTTGTTGTCGGCTTTGATTATTGTTATTACCATACTGCGAAATTAAAGTCTGGGTATACATGATAAAGGTATCAATAAAATAAAATTTTGGTGTTTACTCTATATATACTTATATATATAATTAATTTTGAATTCATTCATTCATTCTATTTAGTTTTTTTTAATATATATAAGGGATTTACGTGGCGTCCTTTGGTAATCAATGACTATATATGCACTAAAAAAGATATACTCAGATTCATAACTAACTGTATACTGTGTAAAATATAAAATACAATTTTATCTATATAGTTGTCATAAGAAGCAGCAAAAAAATGAATTATTGTTACAAAAATCAAATATATTGATAATATCATACACATTCGTATAAATGCATAAACAAATTCCATTTTTTAAATTTATAATTTATGATTCATATTTTTTCATATCTATAAATAACTATATATATTTATTTACTTAGTAATAGTTTATTTTGATTTAAAAGTATGAAATCTTTGTATTTTGGCGATAATGACGAAGAAAGTATATGTTTGATAAATGAAAATAACGCAATAATAAATGATGGCGAGGAAAATAATCTTTGGTTCAAAACAAGACCAAAAAAAATACTAAATTATACTCAAAAGTCTTATTTCGAGTTTATTTTTATAAAAAAAATCAATGATTCATTTCAGGCCCCAAAAAAACTTTATTATAATAATCTAAAGCGTAAAATATTTCCCCGTAAATCTTAATTCGATAATTATATTTCTTCGTTTCAAAGAGGATAAAATATATTTTTTTAACACAATTTTGTGGTTATATATACACCAACAATACAAAAATTCAACAAAGTACGCTACTAGCTAACTTGCAATATAGAAATAGATAATCATGAGCGTTTCAACCCTTCCAGACAACGACGAAGACAAAATCTATTATGAATCATATCACCCGTTAAATTATTCAGACAGCGACGATGAGAGTAACAGCCATAAAGACAATAAAACCTATTATGACTGGCAAAATCGCCCGTTAAATTATGGTCCACATAATTTTTTATTTACACAATCATTAAACAAATCCAAATGTGTATGTAAGAAAAACTATTTATTTGGATGAACAATCAGGGGATCCAAATGTCAGCAAATCTCTTATTTTTGATTATTTAAAAGGCATTTATGCAATGTTTAATAGAACCAATGAAACGAAAGCGGAAATGGTCTATAAGCTTTTAGATAGACAATTATCTGATTATAATATAGTAGGAATAAATGTTCAAAGTTACAGGGCCGTATCATTCAATCGGAGGGGTGTTATCAAAATTTTTGATAATAATAATAATAATAATGATATTGAGGAAAATAAGGTTTATACTTTAAGTATCCCCGTTCCTATCCATTCTGTACCATACGATAATGTTAAACAACAAATTGAAAGATTTTTAAATGAATCGAATAACATTTTATCGCATAACGAGCATTTAGAAGAAGTGTTTGATGTATTACCTACTGAATATCCAAAATTGGAAGAAATTGAATCCCTTGGGTGGGAAACTTTATAACGATGATTGTTACTTTGAATTTGTTTATGATGAATTATTAGGTATATATTATAGAAAATGTTTACATTTTTATAGCAATTTAAATCAATTTTTGTATTCTCAATATAAGAAACGCCCAAAATCCATAATGAAATTGAATCGAGTTTTTGAAATGTTACAAAAATATAATCATCTCTATGTTTTACATAATGTGTTAATTGAACATAATATTATAAAAGTTAATTTCCCAAAAAATGAGGTTACACAATTGTCTTTTGATAATAAGATAAATAAAAATGTAATAACAGTATATGATATTACTAATGCAAATATAAAACTACAATATAACTATAAACCATTGATTGTTTCTTGTAGATACCGAGATTTATTTGATTAAAATTTTTTTATTAGAATTAAAAAATACAAACGATGAATATTCACCAACCATTTATAATTGTTTGTCTTATCCTTTCCATTATCTTCATTATAAACTGTTTAGCTGAAATATTTATATTTCCAGAGGGAATAGGATTTATGGGACCAAAATATAATATAATTATTAAGGTCATCCAATTAATATTGGTATCACCCATTTTTGTTGGTACAATTTATTATTTAATAAGAGATAGCAAAAATGTAGAAAATGATTCTTATCATGATACTCTGATGAATAAAGAGCAATATTTCCATAATTTCAAAAATCCTACTTACGAAAACACAGAAAACGAAGACACAATTGAATATATATCTCATAATGATCGAGCGTTATTAAGATAATAATTGATTAATTATAGTATGAGATTACAACGAATATTTCTAATACAACTTTTCAATATTAGAGAGAAAAATAATTGAATAATAACTCATCACTTACATATTATATACTGTAGTATTTCTCGTAATTATTGCTCTTAACAATGTTCTATTTGGATTATCTTTTTAAAGTTAGAGGCAATACTAATTTAAAATTTTCGGAATAAAAAAATTAGATTTAATCATTTTTCTTTTTTTTTAATCACAAAACTTTTTTATGATGATATCATTAACTGTGCTCCTATATTTCTTAATGTTAAAAAATATACATCCTTAAATGGATCCTGTTATAAAGATATGCGAAGAAATTGAAAATGAAAATTATGGAAACGCAATTCAATATTATTCAATGTTTTTCCATCGTATTTTGTCATACATTATCAACCAGAAAAAATACGAAGGTATCAATGAAATATTAAAACTTCAGTTGAATAATGAAAGTAATTTTCATTCGGCTATTGTTCACTTATTATATTATATGTGGCAGTCTAAATGGCAAAGGGGTGGTAATGTTCAATATATTAGTACCAGAGAATTTAAAGACATGATTTACAAATCACAAAAAGTAGAGAATCTTTTAGATTGTTTAAAAAAAGACTCAAAAGCTAGTTTTTATTTATTTCTTCCGCCCAATTTTGACCATTTTCTTTCGCAAGCTTTATATGTTATGGAAAATGAACTTCAAAAAGCATTAAATAACACTAATACGTTCATTGGAAAAGATACTTTACATAAATGGTCATCTCTATTTTCTTCAATTTTAAATGGTTATATGAGCACAAATTTACATACCAACGTAGGAAATTTATTATGGATGCAAGAATTAAGAGTTATTGCCTTAATATATAAATATTTTTATTTGTCTTACGAAAAAAAGGAAGAAAATTGGAATTGGCATGAAACTCAAATACAAAAGAAAATGTTAGACCTACATCTTACTTACAAAAATAAATATGAAATTTTACAGAATGATTTAGTTAAAAAATTAAACCAATCACACGATGCTTGTGAACGTGCTTATAATTTGTTACTAAGCGAATTTGATTCATATAAACAAAGGGAACAAAAAAATAGACTTCTTCACGAAAAGGAGGTCCTAGTGTATAATGAGCACATGATGAATATGTGTAAAAATACACTCGAAAATAATAATAAATATTGGAAAAATGTATTAAGCGTTATTAGAACTGATACACAAAATATGGAAACAGAGGAGACATTATACCCAGATTTAGAAAATACTGAAGATTATAATGATAAAAACAAAAATAGTGACACAATTATTTTATCATTTACAAATTTGCTGTCTGATAAAGAAAATAAAATATACTTATTAGAAGAAGAACTAAAAAACTGTAAGACTGAAATAGGAAAACTTTATGAAAAAGAAAAAGAACTACTAAAAAAGGATTTAGATAAGGAAAACAAAATAAAAGAACTTTTCAATGAGTTAAATCATTGCAAAGATCAAAAAGACACCTCAAAGCATGAAAGTATGAATAAAGATACAATTTTAAAATATAAAGAATATATGGAAAATTCAGAAAAAGGACATAATCTTATTTAAACAAAAAATTCAGGAACAAAAAAGTTTGATTAGAGATTTAAAATATCAATTAAAAGAGTGTGAACAAGATAATGAAAGCGACAAGCGAGATAAGGAAAGTATTATAAAAAGAATAACAAAAGAGAGAGATGATTGTTTATATTCAAATGAACAGTATCAAAAAGAAAATGAAGACATTATACGTGAAACAAAAGACGATATGAAAAAAATGAAAAAAGAGTGCGCTAAACATTTAAAACAATTAAAAATACAAGAAGAAGAAATTGAATAATTAAAATCAACAATTTTAAAACAAAGCACCAACCTTGAAAAGGCCATAGAAGAAAAAAATAATATAATTCTTAAACAGAAAAAAGAAGAAGATTTATTGTTTCAGGAATATGAAAATGCTTTAGCATTAACAAATAATCATATTGAAAAATTGGTCGCGATATTTGATAATTCTCCAAAAGAAGAAAAACGGGTTGTTAAAGTTGCTTCAGGACTGAAAAATCAAATTCATGAAAACAACAAAATACTTTCACTATTAATAAAGAACCAAGAAAAACAACAACAACAACAACTCCTCGTCACTCCATCCTTAACGACAAAAGAAACAATCCAACCGTCACCCCCTTTACCTACAACTAGTGGTAATAATGATAATTTACAACCAAGTGAATTGTCCCGTGATTATTATGATGTCTCTACTAAATCGAGATTAGAACAACTAGGTGTAAACACCACACCTTTATATAATAATCCTAATAATGATAATAAGACAATAACCAAACACGAAGCAAACAAAGCTATGCGGGTGATGGAAGACGAACATTCACCTCCCCTCCAAATCAACCCCCCAAATAAAGATGATGATAATTTACAATTAATGGAACATCAACAAGTGTCATTATTACCTGAAATAAAATAATCCAACCATCATCTGACGAACACTCACCTCCCCTCCAAATCAACCCCCCAAATAAAGATGATGATAATTTACAATTAATGGAACACCAACAAGTGTCATTATTACCTGAAAATAAAATAATCCAACCATCATCCTCCTTGTTTACATTTGGTAGTAATAACCAACCATTACCACCATCATCATCATCATCATCTTCCTTGTTTACATTTGGTAGTAATAATACCAATAATCCTTATTACATTCCTACTGAATCAAGATTAGATCAATTAAGGGCAAATAAACCACAATTATATAATGATGATAATAGTAGTAATAATAATAATATTAATGATGATAACGAGACACTAATGGAAGTAGACCAAGAAGAATCTCTGTCAACTCCAATAATAACTTCACAATTACCACTACCACTACCACTACCACCACCACCACCACAACAACAACAACAACAACTTATATCTTTACCACCACTACCACCACCATTCCAATCATCATCATCATCATCAACAACAACAACAACAATACAATTTATAACAAACTTACCACCATATAATAACATTGTCAACGATAATAATGATCAACAAAATACTACTACTCTGGCAATTTCAAACCACGAAGAAAATAATAGTAATTTGCCATCATCATCATCATCATCATCGTCGTGGGTATTACCACTACCACCACTACCACCAACTTATAGTCCTCCCATGCTAACTTATAATGATACTACTAATGACAGCACCAATAGCAATAATGGTGTTGTTTCTAAAAAAGGACGAGAAAATTAAACTAATACCAATAGAGAATTTAAAATCTGAAAATAACAGCAATGTCATTGATAATAATGATCAACAAAATACTACTACTCTG
>NC_090738.1:106399295-106401795 GCF_036898095.1 Palaemon carinicauda
CTAAAACTGCGATTGAATGCGCTAGGAAGTTTTACGAGTGTTACATTTGTAAACATGGAATTCCACACATGATAATCTCAGACTCGGGTGGTGAATTTAATAATCACTTTCTTACCTCATTGTGTGAATTCCTCAACATAAAGAAGATTAATACCATGATATATCACCCAGAGTCGAATGGGCTAGTGGAAAGAGCAAATAGGAAGATATTAAATATATTGAGGGTAACACTAGGGGGATCAGACCCCAACTGGGATATTGCAATACCGACGGCACTGAGTACTCTGAATCATTCATATCATATATCAATTAAAATGTCACCGCATGAAGAATTGTAATGGTACCCAAGTTAGAACACCTTTCCATGTATTAACGCCTACAACTAATCTATCAAATCCTTTAAAAGAATGTATAAATGCAAGTATAAGTCGATATGATATCCTTCGAAAGAATTTAGAAGAATCACAAATCATAATGAAAAGGAATTATGATAAAATAGCGAAACCAACTAAAACATATACCGTGGGTGATAACATCTATATTCAAATCAATGTCAGAAAAGGGCTCAACTATAAATTAACACCTAAGTTTGAAGGCCCATTTAACATTTTGGAAACATTAACGGCCAATAGGTTTAGAATTCAAAACGTAGCCCAACCCACGGATGAGAGAATAGTACCATTGTCTCACATAAGAAATTAAAAAGAAAAGAGAGGAAAAGAAGTGAGGGAAAATTCTGTTCTGTTTTATGTGATTAAAAGTTTTCTTTTTAATACAGGAGTAATTACATATATTTTTTTCTCGTTACAGGTTTCCAAGATGAATTTTTTGTTGTTGGGAGTGATATTGTTCGCCTCAGCACATTTTTCTCGTATGGGATGAGTTCTAAGACTAAAAATATATATTTTAAATATGGCAATATAGTTGAAAGACAAGAAGACATTTTTATTACATCAACCAACGTAATTGTCGAAGTGCATATGCAAGCAATTTTTCTTCAAGAGAATAATGTCACTAGCTTAAGAACCGCCATTTCAAGGTTTTCTGCATCATTGGATGAGTTGCATAGAAGAAATTTTCATTTGACTACTAAGAGTTTGCTTGGATCAACATTAAAAGTTGCAGAGATGCTATCTGATGACTTGAAAAATAAGACTGGCGAGACAGGATCTTTGGCTTATGACCTTTTGATGTGGACTGTAGGACACGAACATAAAGAAAGACGGAATCCGTTCATTTATGCTGCATTAAGCATCTTTGGGTCTGTTGCAAGTTTAGGTTTAGGAATTTCCAACCGTCTTAAAATTAGTAATCAAAATAAGAAAATTGAGTTCTTGACTCATAAAGATGAATTGATTATGTCAGAACTATGGGATCAGTTAGCTTCAATCAATAAAATTATGGATTTGTTAAATGAACATTCAGATAATATCGTTCAAATTATGGAAGTACAGGATTTGTTGGCAACGTTAACGTATTATGATTCAAAGATAGATCACATACATAACAGAATTGCACATTTCATTGAGAAATCCAAGGACTATGTATAAGCTATCACGTTAGCAACTAAAGGTGTATTGTCGCCCCATTTGTTGCCTATGTTACTTAAAATTAGTTCTGGAGAACACTAGGGATAAACTAGGCTATGTTCCTTTGTTAGACGAACATAGGTTAGAATTTTATTACAGCCTAATTACAGTAAACGTAGATAATAACAAGATTAGGATTAAATTCCCTTTGATTCTTCTGATGCCTGGCAATCTTACAGGATATCACCATTTCCGACTTTCATGACGAATCACTCAAATCCAGTAATATCCAGTTTGACAGGACACGTATTGATTTCCCCAGACAAGGAAACATATACGGTCATTAAAGACTTAAATCAATTAACTCACTGTTCAGACGCAATGGATAGAAAAATATGTACAGCTGACTCATTTGAATTCCGTAAAAACTTAATGGATTCATGCGAGTTAGGTATAGTGCTAGACGGTGCTCTCTCCCCATACAAGTGAAAGTTGTCTGGATAGGCTTTATCCCTTTGACAATAAAGAATTCAATTGCAGACCTGAATAATGGCTCGTGGATACGATACGACAAGGACGGCTTCAATGTATCATGCCCTGACGGGATCCACATCCTTCACCCCACATCTTCGTCGCAGCAGATGGTTGTATCGGGACTTCCCCGAATTTCCATGGTGACTGGTCTACGGACAATCATCAGAGAACGAGCCTACTTCGCGAACTTCACGTGGACCTCTACAATGCCAGCACTTCCTCTCTTTCATACAACGGAAATGTGGCAAAGCGGTTGATGAAACTTACCGAAAAGGACCACCTGTCACCGAATTATGAAGAAATTCTTCACCTCATAATACTGGCTGGTTTGTGTTTCACGGTGGTGATATTTATCGCCGTGAACATCCTTGTTTGGCGTAGGTTACAGCACAGCAAGCAGCTAAAAAGGAATGAGTTGCATAGCCTGACAATACCCC
>NC_090738.1:106406795-106422347 GCF_036898095.1 Palaemon carinicauda
CCTCGCTGACCTAACACTTTTAAAGGGAGCTTAGCTCCCTTAGGTCACTATCGAAGGTTTCTGTAGTATGATTCCTCCCTTTGTGATCGACCAGACTAAAGTCCTGTTGCTGTTCTTGGGGAGGATAAAATCTTCCCTTGGGAATAGCAACGCCTTCCTTGCTTTGGTGCTTTGGAAGCTGGCAAGTATTGCTGGCCCTTTCCCTTAGATCTCCCTTAGGCTAAGACAGAGTTCTTGGCTGCGGGTGATCTGTCACTAAAGCAAGGTTGGCAGGACCCTTTTGTCCCTTCCCCCTCTATCTCCGTAATGGCCTTGCCATTACTGTACTGTACCCTGCCGGCCGGCAGAGCTGGCCGGCAGGGGTATTACTGTACTGTACGTCATTCTACTTCTGGACCTAGTATAGGTTGGGATGTGGAATTGACTAAGGCCATTGCCGGCCGGCTGAGATGCTGGCCGGCAAGGGCCTTATGTTTTCGAGTGCTACCCGGACCTCTCTTGGTCCCTCATCCATGCCTGCCGACAGAGCCGGACGGCATTGGTCAAGGAAGCCTGAATTAAGTTTCTCCCCTTCCTTATATGCACTCTTTCGGTTGCCGGGCTTTGGGGGTCGTGTACACTCTTATCCCGGCATCCATTCTATTTTCTTCTAGTGCTGTACCTGTCCCGGCTGCCGGCCTATGAGGCAGACAGCCGGGCAGGTGTAGTCTTCTGGTTCTTTTGCTGCCGGCTGGCATTGGTCTTGTACCTTTGCCGGCCGGCTTATGTCAGTCCTTGTCTGCCGGTCACCAAGAGTGTGGCCGGCAGCTAGGTACTACCTTGTATAGTTACTGGCCGGCAGTCATTGCCGGCCAACACTGGCTGTTGCTGGCCGGCAGTTACTGCCGACGGCACAAGCATTTGAACCAGAAGGCTGCCGCCCTATAGCTGTTAAGTAGTATACTTTAAAGCTAATTGTGGTGTGTGCCGGCCGGCAAAGGCAGGCCGGCACACATCCTCCTATACTGTACTAGTATTCTTCTGTATAGCATATACAGTAAGAAGAAAACTATAGTAAAAGTTTAGGTACAGCACTGTATCTTCTAACACTATTGTGTTTTCTTGCACAGCCCTTTGCTGTTGCCCTCAGACAGGAAGCAGAGTCTTCCCCGTCTATTATCCAGGATTTTAAAATCATTGCCTAGGTGTGAGCTCCACCTGTTTCCTCTGGAAACCTTGCATTGGTTACTCTAGTAGAGATAAACCAATTTTGATTTTATTATCTGGAAAGCTGCAACAATGGGTTGTGAGGGAAACACAAGTGTGTGTCTTTCCTTTATGAATTGTTATGCTATACTATGCATATCCAGTGATACATAGTTCACTTGATACTCATGGAAATTTTTTTTTCTCTTTACAGGAGGACCCTCCGAAGTGCGGAAATGTTTTCTGCAATGTCCGTAGCAGGAACCTCTGCGGACATGAGTGTTGTAGGAGACACGCAGCATGCGCTGTCTCCAAGGATGATCTCCAGTATTGGGACCCTCAGGTATGTACTGTATGCACTAACCTGATTACTGAGGCTTTTGATTCCCCTAGAACGACGGAATCAAGGGATATAGCTAGGGAAAAGCTCCGTACTTGGGTAAGGGGCTTCAAGAAGAACACCTCTGGCCCTTATCTTCCTAGTGAGAAGATGAGGGCGTATCTTTTTCCCCAGGCATCAGCTGAAGCAGTGATTCCCCAGCCTCAAGAGGAGATCCCCCAAGACCTAGTCCAGGTGGACGAGGAAGTCGCAGATGCGATGCAAGACATCCAGTTGTGTGACAGGATGTCTGATGTGGACGAAGGTTTGGAAGAAGACCTCCTGGCAGAAGGTCAGGATCAAGTTCAAACCCCGGATGTCGCAGAGGATGGGGTCGACGAGGTGTCGGCTACTCCGGTTCAGATGCCGGAGCCCATCCCCTCAACATCCGCTGGTCTCCCAGTAGAACTGGGACAGGCCCTCTCTTTGATTGTTGGAATGATCCAACAAATGCAGAAGGAGAATCAGGAGAAGGCGGCTGCAATGGAACTGCGTATGCAGTCCCTAGCAGAATCACATGGGCCCCGGAAAAGGCTCAATGTGAAAGACCTTCCCATATGCTCAGACGCTAACCCATGGAGGTATGCTGAGCACATGCCAATGACGACTGGTAAGATCGTCATTTCGGATAAGCTGGGTTCAGTTCTCCTAGAGGAGGTAGAATTCTGGCCCAGCAAGGCATCATATCCGGACTGCTATGTCCGGCTGAGAAAAGAACCAGCTTCAAGGGAGGAGACAGAGCCGAAAGAGGTCATTATTATGGACCATGCTAAGGCTCAAGCCCTACTTTCATCCTCGATGAAAGAGAGGGGCTTCTCGAATTCGAAGGTAGCAGCATTGAGCAAGAAGCTCCCTTCTTTTGTGTCCTCTTCTGATAGAGCCTTCCCCTTTTTACAAAAAGGGTTTGCGGCTGTCCTAAAGGCAATCGAGGCCGGCAAGCCTTGCCCCTCCCTGGAGGAGTGTAAACCCTTGTCGCTGGCTCTGCCTATGGACCACAAGGACTGGAAGGATGTCCATCTAACATTCTCAGTGGGAAAGTTGGAGGCTGATATTGCCGGACGGCAATTCGGCGAGGACCTCCCCAAGTTGTCCGAATTTCTTTTACGAAGAGAGTTCGAGACAAAAGAAAGACTGGCTGCCTCAATGTCTCATCAGACTACTCTTGAGACGATGGCAAGTGACCCTAAGGTCCATGAAATGTTCATGGTTGTGGCTAAGTCTCACCTAGCCACAGTGACGAAGGACCTTTATGGCTTCGTCAAGGCAAGGAGAGCTTGCAGGGAGTTCGTGTTCACCGGGGCTTCGGTGAGACACGAGCCAAGGAAGTTAATATCCTCCAACATTTGGGGAAAAGACCTTTTCCCTACCGATGTGGTCAAAGAGGTTGTTGATAAGGCCGCCGTGGAGAATAGAAACCTTCTCCAGAAGTGGGGCCTGGCTATCAAAAGAAAATCTTCCCCGGATGAGGGTCCTCAACCTAAGAGGAAGAATATGAGGACTAGGCTACCGTCTCGGCCAGCCAAGCCTTATAGACAGCAACAGCAACTGCAATTGCCTTTGCCTCCAGTGCCCCAGATGGTGGCACAAACCCCGACTACTTTTCAGTGGGTACCCCAGGCTGTGCCAGGTCAGTCAACCACATTCACCCCAACGTTCGAAGGACAGTCTTCTTCCTTTCGTGCAAAGCCTAGAGGAGCAGCCAGAGGCTCGTCTAGGCGCCCCTCAAGGGGAAGGGGATTCAGAGGTGGTCGTGGTCAAGGAGGCAAGACCTCAGGACGGCAGTCCAAGTGAAACGATACCGGTAGGAGGGAGACTAATGAAATTTTGGGATCGCTGGACCTTCGATCCCTGGGCCCAAAGCCTACTCAAGAATGGACTGGGTTGGAGCTGGTACAGCACTCCACCCCCATGCCTTCGGTTTTTCCAACACTCCACCCCCATTTTGGAGGAGTACGTTCAAGAACTGTTGGAGAAAAATGTGATCCGAAAGGTGAAGTCCATCAAATTCCAAGGGAGGCTGTTTTGTGTTCCCAAGAAAGACTCGGAAAAGCTCAGAGTCATTCTGGACTTGTCACCACTCAACAAGTTCATAGTGAATTGCAAATTCAAGATGCTAACACTGCAACACATAAGGACCTTACTGCCCAAGAGGGCATACTCAGTCTCTATAGACTTGTCAGACGCCTATTGGCACATCCCGATCAGCCGTCGACTCTCCCCCTACCTAGGGTTCAGGCTACAACGGAAACTGTACGCCTTCAGAGCCATGCCATTCGGGCTAAACATAGCCCCAAGGATTTTCACGAAGCTTGCGAGCGCAGCTCTCAAACAATTACGCCTAAAGGGAATTCAGGTAGTAGCCTACCTGGACGACTGGCTGGTGTGGGCAGCATCCGAGACCGAATGCTTACAAGCTTCCAGTCAGGTGATCCAGTTCCTAGAGTACCTAGGCTTCAAGATCAACAAGAAAAAGTCTCGACTTTCTCCATCCCAAAAGTTCCAGTGGCTGGGAATCCACTGGGACCTTTTGTCACACAGTTTCTCCATCCCAATGAAGAAAAGGAAGGAGATAGCGGGCTCTGTCAAGAGACTTCTAGATTCCAAATGGATATCAAGACGCGAACAGGAGAGGGTACTAGGCTCTCTCCAGTTTGCTTCAGTGACAGACCCAGTGCTAAGAGCACAGCTAAAGGATGCAACCGGAGTTTGGAGAAGGTATGCATCAAACGCGCGAAGAGACCTGAGAAGACCAGTGCCGCCTCGGCTACGTACTCTTCTCAGACCTTGGTCCCAAGCCAGACATCTAAAGAAGTCGGTTCTTCTTCAGCCACCTCCCCCGTCGATGACGATTCACTCAGACGCCTCAAAGGAGGGATGGGGAGGTCACTCTCATCGGAAAAAAGTCCAGGGGACTTGGTCCAAGCTATTCAGGACCTTTCATATAAACTTTCTAGAAGCTATGGCAGTGCTCCTTACCTTAAAGAAAGTCTCCCTGCGTCACTCGATCCACATAAGATTGGTGACAGACAGCGAGGTGGTTGTGAGATGCTTGAATCGACAAGGGTCGAGGTCACCACCTCTCAACCAAGTGATGTTAGCCATTTTCCGATTGGCAGAAAAGAAGAAGTGGTACCTGTCGGCAGTTCACCTTCAAGGAGTCCGCAATGTGACAGCGGACGCTCTATCCAGGTTCACACCGATAGAGTCGGAATGGTCCTTAGACGCAGGATCATTTTCCTTCATTCTGAATCAAGTCCCAGAACTGCAAATAGACCTCTTTGCGACGAAAGACAACAAGAAGTTGCCCCTGTACGTGTCCCCGTACGAGGACCCCTTAGCGGAAGCAGTGGACGCAATGTCCCTCGACTGGAACAGGTGGTCCAGGATTTATCTGTTCCCTCCTCACAACCTTCTGTTGAGGGTCCTCAACAAACTGAGATCCTTCAAGGGGGTAGCGGCAATAGTGGCCCACAAGTGGGAGAACAGCATGTGGTTCCCCTTGGCGTTGGAACTACAGATGAAGTTCGTGCCGCTACCACATCCAGTTCTGACCCAGCGAGTCCAGAAGTCGACTGTCTGCGCTTCATTACAGAAAACCCAGACCCTGCAGCTCATGATTTTCTCACCCTAGCGGTGAGAAAGCGTTTCGGAATTTCGAGAGCTAGCATAGACTTCCTAGAGGAATACAAGTGCAAATCGACTAGAAGGCAATATGAGTCATCTTGGAGAAAGTGGGTGGCCTTTGTAAAGGCAAAGAATCCGCAGGAGATCTCAACAGACTTCTGCTTATCTTTCTTCATCCACCTCCATGGCCAAGGATTGGCAGCTAACACGATTTCAGTATGTAAATCGGCTTTGATGAGACCCATTTTATTTGCCTTCCAGATCGACCTAGGTAACGAGATCTTTAATAAAGTTCCGAAAGCCTGCGCTAGGCTCAGACCTTCAGCACCTCCAAAGCCCATTTCATGGTCTTTAGACAAAGTTCTTCATTTCGCCTCCCTGTTGAGCAATGAAGAATGTGCGTTAAAGGATTTAACGCAAAAAGTTATTTTCCTATTTGCACTCGCGTCCGGGGCCAGGGTTAGTGAGATCGTAGCCCTCTCGAGAGAGGCAGGTCGTGTTCAGTTCCTGGATGGGGGGGAGCTGAACCTGTTTCCGGATCCTACGTTTCTCGCCAAGAATGAGTTACCCACCAACAGGTGGGGTCCCTGGAGAATCTGCCCTCTGAAAGAAGATGCATCTCTATGTCCAGTAGAATGCCTAAAGGTCTATCTTCGTAGAACTTCAGACTTCAAGGGTAGTCAACTATTCAGGGGAGAAACATCAGGCTCAAATTTATCTCTGAATCAACTCAGAGCGAAAATGACATATTTTATTCGCAGAGCGGATCCTGACAGTACACCCGCAGGTCACGATCCGAGGAAAGTTGCCTCATCCCTAAATTTCTTTAATTGTATGGATTTTGAACATCTCCGTTCATACACGGGCTGGAAATCTTCCAGGGTGTTCTTTCGCCACTATGCGAAGCAAGTAGAGGAACTTAAGAGATCTGTGGTAGCAGTGGGTCGTGTAGTTAACCCTACTGTTTAACTCTGCGAGGAACAGTGATCTTAATTGGGACGATTAAGTCCAGGGTGAGTGTGTAGGTACATACTGTACTACAAACTAAAATGAGGGCACCAAGTGCCCATACAGACTGTTCCTTCCTTCAAAGGTGAACCTCGCATAAGTTCAGACATGTGTGCCAAGCGTTTCTAACGCTAATGTGATTGATTTGTAATACAGATTTTTTATGACTTGATACCTTGGTATCTCATTAAAGTGGTGTTTAATGGTTTTTCTTTCAGATAAACAAGTCCTGTTTACTATCATACTTATGCTTAAAGTTTTGGGTTATCCCCTTTTATATAAATATATATATTTGTTGTTAACCTGTCTGTTTATTATCTGTCAATAAACTTGTTCTTGAGAACCTTGCGTCTCTTTCACCTGTGTCAATTTATTGGTATAATTGAGCATTTAAATTCTATGTATCTTATCTGGGATAATTCTGATAGAATTGTTCTGTTTTGCAAGCTATGTTGCATTGGTTTATGTAAGTCCCCTAATGGGAGGACTCCGTTCCATAATGGGACGAGGGCGGTTTTATTAGTTTCTTCCTATGCGGATATAAACCTTTGTCCAATACAAGTATTGTGCGGATGACTGGTCAATATATTGACGCAGTAGTTCTATACAAACTATGCTTTACCTAATATAGGGCGAGGCCACTATATTAGCTTGCCTGAGATTCATACATAGATATATGTACTCTTCGAGACTTTCCAGAGTCTAGTAGGACTCTTCCCTGTAGGGGGCAGGAAGCTCTAACATAGTTTATAGTTAGTTGAAAAGATGTATAACGGTAACATCTTAGGTCTCTAGGTCTAGTCGACCGGGAATAAATATCTCCGGGGAGTACGGCACGTTCTGAGAATCCACAGATACAGTAATGCTCTGGTACACTTCCATCAGGACGACATGGCTTGAGCCCAAAAAACGGATTTTGAGCGAAGCGAAAAATCTATTTTTGGGTGAGATAGCCATGTCGTCCTGATGGACCCGCCCTTGCCTTTCTAAGAAAGGACTGTAGGACCCCTCCCTACATACAGTATCTGTAGCACCTCGTGTACGCTACAAGGAATACAGATGGCGCCAGGATTGGCGCCAGGCACGCATACGAATCGGGGGATTGGGAGGCCTTGGGAGCGGCTCCCCCCTTTTTCTTCCCGAATTCGTATCTCGTCAATCTCCCTCTAACGAGACGAATCTCTATTTAGGTAGTAGATTGCCATGTGACGTGTCTAGAATACGTCCTCTGATATGTCGCGATATCCCTTTCACGAGGGATACTCGCTCCAGGAGTTAGAATTCTGGTACCTTAAGGTAAATTCTCTGGGAATATCGCCGTAGTTGTAATATACCCTAGGAAGCTACCCTATAGGAACTTCCATCAGGACGACATGGCTATCTCACCCAAAAATAGATTTTTCGCTTCGCTCAAAATCCGTTATATATATATATATATATATATATATATATATATATATATATATATATATATATATATATATATATATATATATATATATATATATATATTATATATATATATATATATATATATATATATATATATATATATATATATATATATATATATATATATATATATATATATATATATATATATATATATATATATATATATATATATATATATATATATATATATATATATATATATATATATATATATATATATATATATATATATATATATATATATATATATATATATGCTTGTATATACATATATATTTCAAATAAGCCATATATATTGATACATTAAAGTCTGGATTCTCTTAACGACCTCGGGATCAGAGCCCCAGGCGGAATCACTCAAACACTATATTATATGACCAGCCGGGTTTCGAACCCTGGTCCAGGATACTAGTGTGACATTGACCACACCATTCAGCTACGAAGAAGATAAAAGTCAATGAAAATTCTTCTGTAAATATACCTGTCAAATTCAGGTTTTTTGTACTTGGAATTGAAATCAACCCATCTTCACCATCGTAGCTAATTGGTAGTTTGTTACTTGGCATTCATTTAATGATAAATTTTGAACATTTAAACGTGTTTTTCAAATTTCAAATAAGTCATATACATTAACACATTAAAGACTGGATTCTCCTAACGACTTAGGGATCAGAGCCCCATGCAAAATCACTCAAAGACTATATTATCTGACCGGCCTGGTTTCAAACCCTCATTAATACTTTTTTAACAGGTTTAAATTTTACCAAACATTTCATGAAATATAATTTTTCCAAAATACGAATACCCAGAATGCACAAACTAGATAAAATATAATTCCATAAGAATCTTCAATCTCTGCTTTGAGGAACTGTCCAGACATTTCCAATATGTTGAAATATCCTGGAAGTCAAAGAAGCCTGGTAAGAGGATTTACTCTGATATTCGAGCGTGTCCTAAAGAGCTTCCAGCAATTCCAGGGGATCGAAGTCTTCTTTCAATTTGGGTGGGAGTCAGAGGAACCAACGTTCATTTGCGTCCTCTTTACTGGATTTATTAGTTTGGTTTCCTTGTCTGATAGGATGCTTTTCTTTACTATTTTATGCTGATTGTTGGTTTAGATTGATTCTTCGAATGAATTGAAAGAGATAAAGACATATATAATGTGTTTATAACTATGCATATGTATATATATATATATATATATATATATATATATATATATATATATATATATATATATATATATATATATATATATATATATATATATTATGTGTATGCATTTATATATTTATGTCTAAGGTATACGTGATTTCAGTATAAGCATTTATATATATATATATATATATATATATATATATATATATATATATATATATATATATATATATATATATATATATATATATATATATATATATATGTATATATATATATATATATATATATATATATATATATATATATATATATATATATATATATATATATATATATATATATATGTATATATATATATATATATATATATATATACATATATATATATATATATATATATATATATATATATATATATATATATATATATATATATATATATATATATATATATATATATATATATATATATACATATCAGCATCTCCTCCTACGCCTATTGACGCAAAGGGCATGGGTTAGATTTCGCCTGTCATCTCAATCTCCTACTTCGTGCTGCATAGTCCTCAGTCATGCAGGCCTGAGTCTTCTAACTGTTATAGGGCCTTGTGGAGCCCAACTGAACGTTCGGTGAACTAATCCCTCTTGGGGAGTGCGAAGAAAATGTCCAAACCATATCCATCTACCCCACATCACGATCTCATCAACATAGGGGACTCGACTAATCTCTCTTATAGTCTAATTTCTAATCCTGTCCTGCCCTTTAACTCCTAATATCCTTCTGAGGGCTTTGTTCTCAAATCTCTTAAATATATTGGAGATTGTTTCATTGTCATACCATGACTCATGTCCATGGAGTAACATCGATCTTACTAAACTGATAAATAGTCTGATTTTTATATGTAATTTCAGGCGATTTGATTTCAAAGTTTTACTTAACCTAGCCATTGTCTGTTGTGCTTTTTTTAATCTTTCATTAAAATATAATTCTAAAGACGCTGTATTGGAGATCATACTTGTGAATGTTCTTGTGTTGAAAAAAAAGAGTGTCTCCAATAACCAGATTATTGGCTGAACCGAAACTTATGAAATGTGCTCCATTTTCATTCGCAACTTTGACAAGACCGTCGACACCCATCACATTCTTCATCCCTTGATTATTTTTTCCAACTTTAGCTTTAAGACCGTCAATCACAACTTTCATATTTCTCTCTGGGATTTCATCTATTACACTCTGCAGTTCTTCATAATATTCATATTCCGTTCCTCAGGGGAATGATTTTTGGGGGCATAGTAAACTATAACAGTGATATTGCATCGCTTTGATTTGAACTTTGCTAGTGACAATTTACTATTTACAGCTATCCACTCGGTTGATGCCTTTTCTGCTGTTGGTTTCACCATCATTCCTACCCCTTCTCTTCCAACTCCATCTGATCTTCCTGAGTAGGTATATATACTGCATTGGTCTGAAGTTTCCTTACAACGTGTTTTACTTAGGGCTAAGATATCTAAACTATATTTCATAAATTAACTCTCCACTTGCTGTAACTTTCCAATCTGATTCATGGTTCTAACATTCCAATTACCTATTTTCTATTTTTCTTTAATATTTATAAATCGGGAGATTCTTAGCACCGCGCTACGCCGGTGACTGGCGTCCATTCTGTCATCTTCTCTTTCCATGACTGACTAAAACCATAGAGGATCCATTGGCTAGATACATCAAATGATAGCCAGTTTCTTCTGATGCGCAGTGCCTATTCAACTATTATAACACTCAAATCAGAATAGTGCAATAAGAGTATTATAGTTTGTTATGCCCCAACAAATTATTCCCCTGAAGAAATAAAAGATGAATGCTATGAAGATCTGCAGAATGTAATAGATGAGATCCTAAAGAGAATTATGAAAATAATGATTTGCGACTTCAATGCTAAAGTTCTAAGAAGTAATCCAGGGATAGAAAATGTGATGGGTGTCGAGGGTTTTGGTGAAAATGCAAATGAAAATGGTGCACATTTAATAATTTTCTGTTCAGTAAACAATCTTGTCATTGGATGCACTTTTGTTCAACACAAGAACATTCACAACTATACATGGACTTCACTATGTGGCAATTACAAAAATCAGATCGATCATATTGCCATTAATAAAGAGAGAATAGAACGCTGAGAAATGTAAAAAACTATAGAGGTGTAGATATTTGTAGTGATCAACAACTCTTCATTACCAATTACAAGTGAAAGCATCCAACAGAAAGATAAATAGCATGCCTAGTTTTGATACAACTAAGCTTTTAGAAGGACACAGAGAAACATTTGCAATTGAATGTAGGAATCGATTTGCAGTCTTAAGAGACTTTAAGAGACAAAGAACAGACAATTAATGAAGAATGGTGTGATATTAAGAATATATATCAGTCAGTTGGTAATGAAGTCTTGGGACACACAGTTACAAGGAGGAAGCCATGGATATTAAATAATACATGGGATACTATATAAAGGAGACAGAGACGAAAATTTATTGTTGAAATTTTTCGAGGAAGTAATGAAAATTATAAGGTAGAGTATGCTAAGTATTCCAGTACTGGTGGTGAGGTAAAAAGAAAAGCGAGGAATGACTGGAGAGAGTATTTAGACAGTAAAGCAGAAGAGGCTGACAAATCTAAGAATTCAGGAAGTGCCTATGGGTTAAGAATTGCTCATAGAATTATCAATGAAATCTCGACTTGAACAAAGAAGAAGCTTATACTCGCAAAATAGAGAGATGGCTCTGTTATAACAACAGAAGATGAAGAAAGACAACGTTGGACGGAACATTTTAGTGAGGTTATGAATAGGAGATATGAAGGGAATCATTTGATTGATATACCTGAAGCTGACGAAGACCTTGATCTGCCCATGAATGAATACAGGGTGTTTGAAGTTGAAGATGTCCCCTAAGAACTACAGAGATGGAAAGCCCGGGATCCGATGGAATAAATGCTGAGATGATACTGGCTGAAAATGAAGTGACTCCCGGACTACTTACAAGATTATTTTATAGAACGTGGCATGAAAAGGCAAAACCTGATGAATGGGAGTTAGGAGTGTAGGTGAAAAAAAAAAAAAAAGGAGACCTGACTGATTCCAATAATTATAGAAGCAAAACACTTACGTCAGTTGTTATGCAAATATATAGTATGCTTTTTCTAAAGAGATTGGAGAGAAGATTGATGAATAGATGAGAGATGAACAAGCAGGATTTAAAAAAGGTAGAAGTTGCACTGAGCAACTTTTTATTTTAAGACATGTACGACAATGCGTAGAATATAGACATCCCTCTTTAATGGCATTTGTGTACTATGAAAAAGCCTTTGATAGTGTGTATCGGCATATTTTGTGGAGAGTCCTACGTTATTATGAAATTCCTCTTAAATATGTAAATTTGATTAAGTCTGTTCATGAGCATACCAAGTGCAAAGTTAACGTTAATGGAGTCCTTCAAGTGAATTTCCAGTGAACAGCGGAGTACTCCAAAAGAATGTGTCAACTATGTTGTTTATCCTTCTCACGGATTTTGTAATGCGTAGAATAGTTGGATATAGTGGAGAAGGATTGGACTGGATTGGTGATAAGAATTCAGCAGATCGTGAGTATGCTGATGATGCTGTCCTTGTTAGCAGAATACCACATGATTTGCAATGCTGACTATCCAGAATGCATGAAATATCACACGAGGTTAGACTGAAGATAAATAGACGAAAGACAGAGATGACTAGAACGGAGTATGCAATGGAAGATGAAATATAATTGGAAGGAGAAAGGATTAATGATATAGTGCCATTTAAGTATTTAGGAACTATGATCCCTAATACAGGGTCTTTAGAATTCAAGTTTAGTGAATGATCGAAAAAAAGCACATCAGACAATGGCTAGGTTAAGTACAATTTTAAAATCGAATCGCCTGAAATTACATATAAAAATCAGAGTATATATCAGTTTAGTTATATCGGTGTTATTTTAAGGACATGAGTCATGGTAAGACAATGAAAAAATCTCCAAGAGATATAGAAGATTTGAGAACAAAGCCCTCAGAAGGTAATCGAGAGTTAAATAGCAGGACAAGATTAGAAATGAAACTATAAGAGAAATTACTCTAGTATCATATGTTGATGAGATCGTGATGAAGGGTAGATGGAAATAGTCTGGGCATGCTCTTAGCACTCTCCAAGAGAGATCAGCTCACCGAACATTCAGTTGGGCTCGACAAGGCACTGGAAGAATTGGAAGGCCCAGGCCTACATGGCTGACGGCTATGAAGCTCGAGGTAGGATATGGTAAATGGAGAAATACTGAATTAAATGCTCACAACAGCTGGCGCAATCTAACCGAAGCTCCTTGCGTCAATAGGCGTAGGAGATTATATATATATATATATATATATATATATATATATATATATATATATATATATATATATATATATATATATATATATATATATATATATATATATATATATATAAATACGTATGTATGTATGTTTGTATACAAATACTGTATATATGTTTATATGGATATATATACGCACATATACAGTATATGTACATATAAAGACATACATGTATATATTTAAACACTACATGTATGTTTGTTTTAAAATATGTATATATATATATATATATATATATATATATATATATATATATATATATATATATATATATATATATATATATACATTATAATTTACATAATCATAATGATAATTAAACTTTTTTCAAACATTATTGTTGATCACAATATAAATCATAAACTAAAGATTTCATCTTACGTCTATATGTTCGCATATTTGTATGTTTACATTCAGAAAAGTTTATAGTCTTGATGGCCTATTTGGTAAGGACCATGTCTGGTAATCGCCTGACTAGGGTTCGTGTCCTACTCAAATTCGTTACTTCATTTAGAGTCTGTAACCTCACAATCCTTGTGAGCTAAGGAGGGGGGGTTTTGAGGGAGCATAAAAGCCTTCTTGTTGACCTCATCAGCAGCCATTGCCTGGCCCTCCCTGGTCCTAGGTTCGATGGAGGGGGAGTGGGGGGCTGGGCGCTGATCATATGTATATGGACATTCTCTATTACATTGTTCTGCTTGCTAGGGCAACGGCACTGTCCATTGGCTGTGCCCTTCATGATCGGTCTTTAAAGAAAATAATGAAGAAGTGATTAACTTTAAACATATTTATTTCAACCAGGATTCAATATTAATTTTGGTTCCATATAAATAGGGAACGGCAAGATTATCACCCACAGCGGATCATAATGCCATTCCCACTGTGACGTAATTAACATAATTAAGGATTAATGATGATCGCGTCCTTGGACCCCTTTGGTCCCTAATTACAATAACCAACATGGTCCCCCTCGCACCAAAACACCAAGAAGCGTCAAGCAGTGTTGGACCTTATAAGAGAGTAGATTTAAGGTCGAATATCTTTTTAATTAGCAAAATTACTACTTCTTGACCTAGTTCCGGGAAAGAAGAAAAATGCTATGCTAATTTGCTGATATCTACTCGTAAAAGTTGAAGGGATGAAAGAGTGTGGGAATACCGAATTGGAAATGGATTTCTAAAGTCACTTATGCGTGCAATTCAAGGATAGCTGTCATGCAAAAATATGTATTAGTTATTTTTCTGATTGGTCAAAAATATGTTTAGTTAATGTCTAATTAAAAACAGGAAGCGGCAATATTTCAAAGATTTATAATACATTAGAAACTAAAATAGGTCGATTACTGGAAACTATTCTATGGAAAAATTATCACTTACGAAAAATTGGGCGAACAAATACGATGTTTAAAGATAAATTTATTATTTTTTATTTTTTCATAAATAGAAATATTTTAAAATATTTTCTGAAAATATAAGAGAAAATACAGTAATCATACTCACACTATTCACAACAATTTATAGTATTCTGAATAAGTCCCGAGCAAAAAATTAGAACACAATACTAAATCAATTATTGACGTTTTAATAATCATATCAGTTTTTCATAATAATAACAGCACTAGCAGTAGCAAGTTTCTCTCTCTCTCTCTATCTCTCTCTCTCTCTCTCTCTCTCTCTCTCTCTCTCTCTCTCTCTCTCTCTCTCTCTCTCTCTCTCTCTATCACCAATAATAGATTTCTATTATCTATTGAATCATAATTTCAGAAAAGTTAGTCATATGGATACGATTATTCATACACAATGAAATTCTCATCTCCCTAAATATCTTAACAAAGAATTTGTTTTTTAGAAAATAAACCTAAAATTTTCTTATAAGTAACTGTAACCAAAACCCCTTTTGAAATCCTATTAAGAACATTCAAGAAGAATCTCTTGAATTGACCCCTACTCTAACTCAGCAAAGGGTAGACTTGCGTCTCTCTCTCTCTCTCTCTCTCTCCTCTCTCTCTCTCTCTCTCTCTCTCTCTCTCTCTCTCTCTCTCTCTCTCTCTCTCTCTCTCACATTAAAATAGGAATGACCATTTTGTCTCCTTATTCTCATATAAATATTTTATTCTCTCTCTCTCTCTCTCTCTCTCTCTCTCTCTCTCTCTCTCTCTCTCTCTCTCTCTCTCTCTCTCTCTCTCTCTCTTACATGCATACAAATTTTAAAAGAGTCTAGAAACAAATCACAAGATTTTTTAATATAAACATTTCAAAGGTCACCATGATGAAAAGCTTACCAAATTATGCAATTAATAATTT
>NC_090738.1:106422847-106432847 GCF_036898095.1 Palaemon carinicauda
ATAATACTAAGCACGAAAGGAAATCCTATGTAACGCTAAATAGCTAAAATTTATTAAGCAAAACAACCAGGAATGTCACTCTGACTAACTAATTTATACCTAGCGAGTGACAGTGTCCAGGACACCTCTGGTAGGCTACGGCTCTTGTATCAAAGATTAATCCTATTAATCACTCAAAATTTACCAAGAGCCTACATTTATACATAACAGACACTATACTCAACTTATCCGAGCCAACGAAGACGGAGAAGCCATGAAAAGCTGAATAAATCCAAGATTTGCGAGAAAAACAGGAAAAAACACCGAGTTGTTAAGCTACGCAAAAAGGAATACAGATGGCGCCAGGATTGGCGCCAGGCACGCATACGAATCGGGGGATTGGGAGGCCTTGGGAGCGGCTCCCCCCTTTTTCTTCCCGAATTCGTATCTCGTCAATCTCCCTCTAACGAGACGAATCTCTATTTAGGTAGTAGATTGCCATGTGACGTGTCTAGAATACGTCCTCTGATATGTCGCGATATCCCTTTCACGAGGGATACTCGCTCCAGGAGTTAGAATTCTGGTACCTTAAGGTAAATTCTCTGGGAATATCGCCGTAGTTGTAATATACCCTAGGAAGCTACCCTATAGGAACTTCCATCAGGACGACATGGCTTGAGCCCAAAAATATATATATATATATATTTAAATGTGTATGTTATTATCTGATGTACATACACACGCATAAATATATATATATATATATATATATGTGTGTGGTGTGTGTGTATGTGTGTGTGTTTGTATATTCATACAGATAATAACATACATACATACATATATATATATATATATATATATATTATATACATTTATATATATATATATATTCATATGTGTATGTTATTATCTGTTATGTACATACACACACACATATATATATATATATATATATGTATGTATATATATATATATATATATGTATGTGTATATATATATATATATATATGTGTGTGTGTTTGTGTGTGTGTGTGTGTATTATATATGTTGTGTGTGTTTGTGTGTGTGCGTGTGTGCATGTTTACGAATATGTACGCAGTACTGTCTCTATAGATATTGTAAGTGCTGTGTATATAACCATTCCTTTTATCAGGAAGTGTCCCTTGTGAATCACTACCAAACAACTGGCAACGTCACATTCAAGAAAATAAACAAGTAAAAAAGTAAAAATAAAAAAAAGTTAGTATGTTATGAAACTCACAATTTTCATAATATCCAGCACCATTTCATTAGCATATTTGCAATCATGATGCAATGTACAAATTTAATGTATTTTTCAGCATTAAAAATATTCATCAATAAAAAATTAACTTTGGTTCACTTCATTATTTCAATTAACTTTTTAAATCAAATTTTTGGTTGTTGTTTTGATATTACTTTTATACTGTTTCGAAAAGTGGGTGTATATATATATATATATATGTGTGTGTGTGTGTGTGTGTGTGTGTGCATATATATATATATATATATATATTTATTTATATATATTTGTTTATATATATACATATATATATGTATATATATACATATATATATAATATATATATGCATACAAACATACACACATATATATATTTTATATATAAATAATATATATATATATATATATATGTATATATTATATATATATATATGTGCATATATATATATATATATATACACATACATACACACGCATATATATATGTATATATATATAAATAAATATATATATATATATATATATAATCAGATAGATGGAGAGAGAGAGAGAGAGAGAGAGAGAGAGGGGAGAGAGAGAGAGAGAGAGAGAGAGAGATAGATACGCTTATATATACAATATACAGTATACATTCAGTTAAAATTTTATATACACATATATATTTGCATATGCCACACCGTATGTATATAAATATATGTATTGACATATATATATGAATATATATATATATATATATATATAAATATATATATACACATATATATATATGTGTGTGTATATATATATATATATATATATATACCATCATCATCATTATCATCATCATCTCCTCTTACACCCTATCAACGCAAAAGGCCTCAGTTAGGTGTTAGATTTCGCCAGTAGTCTCTATCCTGGAAGGTGAGAAAAAAAGCCAGAAGACGAGGAAGTAATATATATATATATATATATATATATATATCTATATATATATATATATATATGTGTGTAGTGTATATATATTGGCGTGCTACTGTATTAAGCACACATTTGAGTATGAGTTGTTTTCAGATGTATTTAAATGGATTAACTGAATACATCTTAATAGTTTTTTAAGTTTTTATTCTATAAAACAACAGAGTTAAACATCTCCATCACTGGAGGAAGCTGTGTTGGTCCAGATGACCAATTCTGGTGAAGTTTAGATATGAACTGAATAAATTATCGATATCACAGATATCGTATGCTTGGTTTAATTTAGCCACATGACGAAATCGGAAGACACCTGCATCCGGTGACGTCACAAACTTTCACACAAGGAGACAATGTGTTGACGTTAAGAAAGAATGTCAATTTGCCGAGGTTTGCATTATACGTCCTGTTCACAATTTGAATGACTACAGCAAATCCCAGGGTTAGCTCTTCCAACCACATGACATATTACGTCATTTTTTTAAAACATGTAATATTAACTATTCTAATCATTACATTAGCCTCGGCCAGCTATCTCAATTTTTTTTTTACAAAAATTTAACAACAGAAGCCGAAACATGGTTATTAGGTGTGACTGGACATATGTATTATTCTTTGTTTAACTTTAGCCATAATCAACTGAGGACGAATGTCCAAATAGGCACATTAAAAAATAACAACAATAATGCACATAAAAAAGTTATTACCAAAGCAAAAAGAAAAATGCATGATAAAACCCAAGATCATATATATGGTACATTGCTAGCAAATGATTACATGGTACCAAAAAAACAAAATAAATTCTTACTTACATATGACTCGGTAACTTGATAAAGAATAATAGTTACCTTTGTCAGAAACAAGATACTCAATTTTTAGTGCACAAACACGAATTCCTGGTACGTACACGTACCACGGTTTCGTACATATATATATATATATATATATATATATAGGGCTGATATATTTTATTAGATGCCCATAGATTCTGTTATATATTTTATTATATTTTTTTTTCTCTTTTCTTTTTTAACATTCCGGCTTATATATTTTTATTAGATGCCGAGAGAAAAAAATGATTTATATCCTTTTTTATTTTATTTGTTTTTTAAATGTTGTTTTAAATGTATTTTTAACAATGCAAATGTAGAGAATTTCTTTAATTACATATTACTAGCGTACTAATCAGCTTTTCATACAAACATCTTCCCGACAAATTACTCCCTTAGCGAATGAGGTGGCCACTCAAAACAGCTTTGAACTGGATTAAATAGGGGGTATTGTCAGGGCTATGCAACTCATTCCTTTTTAGCTGCTTGCTGTGCTGTAACCTACGCCAAACAAGGATGTTCACGGCGATAAATATCACCACCGTGAAACACAAACCAGCCAGTACTTATGAGGTGAAGAATTTCTTCATAATTCGGTGACAGGTGGTCCTTTTCGGTAAGTTTCATCAACCGCTTTGCCACATTTCCGTTGTATGAAAGAGAGGAAGTGCTGGCATTGTAGAGGTCCACGTGAAGTTCGCGAAGTAGGCTCGTTCTCTGATGATTGTCCGTAGACCAGTCACCATGGAATTCGGGGAAGTCCCGATACAAACCATCTGCTGCGACGAAGATGTGGGTGAAGGATGTGGATCCGTCAGGGCATGATACATTGAAGCCGTCCTTGTCGTATCGTATCCACGAGCCATTATTCAGTCTGCAATTGAATTCTTTATTGTCAAAGGGATAAAGCCTATCCAGACAACTTTCACTTGTATGGGAGAGAGCACCGTCTAGCACTATACCTAACTCGCATGAATCCATTAAGTTTTTACGGAATTCAAATGAGTCAGCTGTACATATTTTCTATCCATTGCGTCTGAACAGTGAGTTAATTGATTTAAGTCTTTAATGACCGTATATGTTTCCTTGTCTGGGGAAATCAATACGTGTCCTGTCAAACTGGATATTACTGGATTTGAGTGATTCGTCATGAAAGTCGGAAATGGTGATATCCTGTAAGATTGCCAGGCATCAGAAGAATCAAAGGGAATTTTAATCCTAATCTTGTTATTATCTACGTTTACTGTAATTAGGCTGTAATAAAATTCTAACCTATGTTCGTCTAACAAAGGAACATAGCCTAGTTTTATCCCTAGTGTTCTCCAGAACTAATTTTAAGTAACATAGGCAACAAATGGGGCGACAATACACCTTTTAGTTGCTAACGTGATAGCTTATACATAGTCCTTGGATTTCTCAATGAAATGTGCAATTCTGTTATGTATGTGAATCTATCTTTGAATCATAATACGTTTAACGTTGCCAACAAATCCTGTACTTCCATAATTTGAACGATATTATCTGAATGTTCATTTAACAAATCCATAATTTTATTGATTGAAGCTAACTGATCCCATAGTTCTGACATAATCAATTCATCTTTATGAGTCAAGAACTCAATTTTCTTATTTTGATTACTAATTTTAAGACGGTTGGAAATTCCTAAACCTAAACTTGCAACAGACCCAAAGATGCTTAATGCAGCATAAATGACCGGATTCCGTCTTTCTTTATGTTCGTGTCCTAGCAGTCCACATCAAAAGGTCATAAGCCAAAGATCCTGTCTCGCCAGTCTTATTTTTCAAGTCATCAGATAGCATCTCTGCAACTTTTAATGTTGATCCAAGCAAACTCTTAGTAGTCAAATGAAAATTTCTTCTATGCAACTCATCCAATGATGCAGAAAACCTTGAAATGGCGGTTCTTAAGCTAGTGACATTATTCTCTTGAAGAAAAATTGCTTGCATATGCACTTCGACAATTACGTTGGTTGATGTAATAAAAATGTCTTCTTGTCTTTCAACTATATTGCCATATTTAAAATATATATTTTTAGTCTTAGAACTCATCCCATACGAGAAAAATGTCTGAGCGAAACAATATCACTCCCAACAACAAAAAATTCATCTTGGAAACCTGTAACGAGAAAAAATATATGTAATTACTCCTGTATTAAAAAGAAAACTTTTAATCACATAAAACAGAACAGAATTTTTCCCTCACTTCTTTTCCTCTCTTTTCTTTTTAATTTCTTATGTGAGACAATGGTACTATTCTCTCATCCGTGGGTTGGGCTACGTTTTGAATTCTAAACCTATTGGCCGTTAATGTTTCCAAAATGTTAAATGGGCCTTCAAACTTAGGTGTTAATTTATAGTTGAGCCCTTTTCTGACATTGATTTGAATATAGATGTTATCACCCACGGTATATGTTTTAGTTGGTTTCGCTATTTTATCATAATTCCTTTTCATTATGATTTGTGATTCTTCTAAATTCTTTCGAAGGATATCATATCGACTTATACTTGCATTTATACATTCTTTTAAAGGATTTGATAGATTAGTTGTAGGCGTTAATACATGGAAAGGTGTTCTAACTTGGGTACCATACAATTCTTCATGCGGTGACATTTTAATTGATATATGATATGAATGATTCAGAGTACTCAGTGCCGTCGGTATTGCAATATCCCAGTTGGGGTCTGATCCCCCTAGTGTTACCCTCAATATATTTAATATCTTCCTATTTGCTCTTTCCACTAGCCCATTCGACTCTGGGTGATATATCATGGTATTAATCTTCTTTATGTTGAGGAATTCACACAATGAGGTAAGAAAGTGATTATTAAATTCACCACCCGAGTCTGAGATTATCATGTGTGGAATTCCATGTTTACAAATGTAACACTCGTAAAACTTCCTAGCGCATTCAATCGCAGTTTTAGTTTTAAGCGCTATTAGTTCTGTATATCGTGTTAAAGCATCTATAATTACTAAGAGGTGCTTATTTCCTCTGTCTGACTCGTAAAATCCTGTTAACAAATCTAAATGTATTCTTTCAAAGGGTTGATTGGGCACAGGATAAGCTCCTAGGCTGACAGGTGTTTTCATATGCCCTTTGTTTTCCTGACATGTGCGACAATTAGCTATGTGTCTTTTTATATCTGTAAGCATTGTATGCCAATAAAACAATGATTTGGCTTTCTGTGACATTAATGAGAACCCAGGGTGTCCATGTAATGGATTTGAATGCAACCAATTCAGGACAGTGGAAATAAGTGAGTTTGGTACTACTACCTGGTCGTTAGTTACATGTGGTGTATTGCGGATTTTCCTTGTCACAGTCCTACACAAAATATTATCTTTGATTATATATTTCTGCTGCTTATACTTTATATATTCCTTTTCTTTATTATTGCCTTTCAAAGCATTTATAATTGTTTCTATTTTCTGATCTTTTCTTTGCTCAGTCTGTAACAATTCAGCACTCCAGCCTAAATCTTCTTGTTCAGATATTGTTTTTACAATAGGCATGGATGTTGATATATCTATAAAACGCCTGTAATATCCACTACAACCCAGAAATTGTTGTATTCCCTTGACATTAGTAGGTATGGTAAAATTACGTATAGCCGACACCTTATCATGGACTACTTTAAGACCTTGGCTTGACACCATGAAACCCAAATATATCAATTCTGTTTTGAAAAATTCACACTTACTAATCTTTACCCTTAAGTTATGTTGTCTTAATCTCTGTAGTACTAGTTCTAACTTACGTAGATGTTCTTCTAAGGTGTTGGAAAAGATTACAAGTTCATCCATATAGGCATGCAATATATCCCCTAACAAGTCTCCAAACACTATGTTAATCATTCTTGTAAATGTTATAGGAGCACAACGTAAACCAAAAGGCATCCGTAAAAATTCATAATGTCCCCTGGCTGTGCTGAAGGCTGTGTATGGGATACTATCTTCTTCTAATGATATCTGGTGAAAGCCTTTAAGTAAGTCCAAACTGGTAAAATATTTATTCTGACCTAACAAAGACAAAATATCGTCAGTACATGGCACTGGGAATCGATCAGGGATCGTTTCCTCGTTTAGACGACGAAAGTCGACGCAGATACGCCATGTTCGATCTTTTTTCGGTACAACTATTAAAGGAAAATTATAAGGGCTATTTAATTTTCTAATGACTCCTTCCTCTAACATTTTACCTACTTCATCATTTATTTCATTCTGGAATTTCATAGGGAGTCTGTACGAGGGTACATATATAATTTTCTGCTTGTCTTTTAACCTTATTTGATGCTCGATCACATCTGTTTTTCCTAAGGATCCATCCGTAGTGGAAAAGACATCTGTATATTTAGTTAAAAGTTCAAAAATTTTCTGCTGAATTTCTTCGTCTTGAATGTCCTTACTGATTTTATTTTTTATAGATCGCAAAAGGGATTCATCCGCAACTGATTGAGAGTGATTGATTTCAGCAACGGTAAGAATACGATGTTTATAAACTTCTACATCCAAGATATGTTGATTTTTGTGAATTACTAAAGTGTTATTTAAATGAATACAGACTTCGATATTACATTGCTGATGTGAGCCTACTGTATAAATAGCTTGTGTGACAGACAATCCGTTAGTTTTCAAAGTATCGGAAAGGATTAATATTTCAGATCCCGGTAGTGTTTTCTTTTTTTGCACTATTAAATTCAAAGGTATGTTTGGTTCGATAGATTGCGTGCAAGATGATATTACGGGTGAACGAGAATTCTGCTGGGTCGCGTATATTATTTCTTTATTAGTGAGACAAGTTATTGGTTCTTCAACGTACGTTACGGTTACATTTGTCGTCTCCTTTTTATCCAAAACTGACTTTAAGGTATTAGAAGACTTTGATATACACGCCGTGCTTGGCAGGAGCTAAGATAATGTTTTGATATCCCATAGATGGGTATCCTATAATTACAGCTGGATACATATTAATGTTTTTTACAACAACAAATGTATCGGTAAACGTGCGATTACCGACTCTGAACTGTATATGAGTTATGCCTATGACGTTTAATTCATTATTTCCTATACCTGAAAGTCTAATTCCTGATTTTTCAATCGGAAAGTTCGAAAACAACAAATGATGTGTCTTCAAATCCATAATATTACGTGGACTACCAGAGTCAAAAAATAACGTAAAGGATTTGTGTTCTAAATTTACAGCATATAAGGTTGGCCGTAACTCATTTTGGCTTATTATTGTATGAATTCGTTGCAAATCTACGGGAGCATGCACTGTTTTACTTAATTCGGCCGTGTGTTTCATAGGAAAATCTATTGTCTCACAATTATCTGATAAAACATGAAATTGATTATTCAATACTATTGATGTTGACATGAATGACCTTGACCCAACATCACTCTCTTCCCCTCTAGAGTTAACTATGTGGTATTTGCTTTGCTCTGCACATTCTGAAAATTAGTCTGACTTTGCGAGGTCTGGTTTGACGGCCAAGGCTCAGCGATATTTGAAGAAGTGTTTGTTTGTTTCGGACTCTGAACTGCATTGACATTTTGTTGTTTCTTCTTATTGTTAAAATGAGGATTTTTCTTTTTATTTCCATATGGAACTGACTGTGGAAATGACTGTGTATTTCTAGGATATTGTTGTGTCTTACGCGCGTAACATTGACCATAAGAATGTGATGCTGTGTTGTGAGCTGAGCAAAATTTCGTTCTACAGTCTGCGCTTGTGACCTTGACGTTTGCAGTTGTAACACGTCACTCCCGCTACTGGACTGTTAATTACGTTCACTGTTTGTGGTTTTGTTTCATTCTTAGCAAAAACTTGAGTTAACACGGGATCGAGATCTGGACACTTGGACATGTGCTTCTTTATCTGTTTATAGACATCCAATTCCGTACTTGCAGGCATTAACTTCTTATCAAAGCACCGCACTAAAGCTTCAGGCAACATAAGTGTCATGCAAGTTAAATACATTAATCGTAAAAAATCTTTCACGGAGATGTTATCGTTAGTAACCCAAGTGGAATTACCTAAAATGTCCTGATATTCGTTAAGCCTATCAGCTATGAGAGCTGCTCTCTCAATAACATTAAGCCGATTCATAGTGGCTTGATTAAGTGTATTTCGTAACGTTAACACTACATCCAAGGCTTCCTCACCCCCATAGATCGCGCGTAACCTAACTTTGAAATCATCCCAAGTAACTGCTTCTTGAAATGAAACACCTCTTAAATACGCACTCGCATCCCCCTTAGAAAAATCTATAAAACTTTTAGCTTCTTGTAATTGTACAAAAGGATCTACGATTTGTTTGGCATTTAAATGGGCATCAACGGATGAAATCCATGACTCCACATTTTGTGGCAAGAACCCGTTGACCTGACCTTGAAAAGGAAGGATTGCTGACCTGGCATTTACAAGCGTCACAATTGGAGGAGGATTAGCCTGGCCTACACCACTAGGTCCAGGGGTAGGGCTGACAGGAGGAGCCATGACTGCTGTATTTTTTTTTCTATCTCTTTGACCCCTTTCAATCCTATCAAAATATCTATATGAGTACAGACGCCCACTGCGTAAACGCATATGTATAATAAAATTCCCCCAACAATGTTACTAATCCCAAAACATTTCCCCCCAAGAGTTTCTGAAAGAAAAAGGAGTTAGCACAAAGAAAGAAAAATTCTAAATGAGAATTCGGAGTTTCTTATAACAAAGTTTAGGAATTCACTCACCCCAGTAATAATTGACTAACGACTTGTGATAACTACACTTCCCTGCCCAAACTGAAATGAATACAAAATATCTGTACTTAGCTTATATATGAAATCGACACGTCCTTTCTCTCTCTCTCTCTCTCTGATGTTTTGTTAGCGATGTCTCGTTCTAGTTTCTTGTTGAATGTAGTTCTTCCTGGATATGTTTTGCAATTGTTGAACGCCAGTCCTTGGGTTT
>NC_090738.1:106440347-106455347 GCF_036898095.1 Palaemon carinicauda
ATGGAAGGTTGTTAAAAGGAGAGGAGGCATGGAAAAGGTGGGCGGAATATTTTGAAAGTTTGCTGAATGTTGAGGATGATAGGGAGGCAGATATAATTGCGGTTCCAGGTGTTGAGGTGCCAGTGATGGGAGATGAGAATGAGAGAGAGATTACAATAGAGGAAGTGAGGAGAGCACTAGATGAAACGAGAGTAGGAAAAGCATCGGGTATGGATGGTGTGAAAGCTGAGATGTTGAAGGAAGGGGGTGTGACTGTACTTGAATGGTTGGTGAGATTGTTTAATGTGTGTTTTGTGTTGTCAATGGTACCAGTAGATTGGGTCTGTGCATGTATTGTACCACTATATAAGGGTAAGGGAGATGTGCATGAGTGTTGTAATTCAAGAGGTATTAGTTTGTTGAGTGTAGTTGGAAAAGTGTATGGTAGAATACTGATTAATAGGATTAAGGATAAAACAGAGAATGCAATCTTGGAAGTACAGGGTAGTTTTAGAAGAGGTAGGGGCTGTATGAATCAGATTTTTACAGTTAGGCAGATATGCGAGAAATATTTAGCAAAAGGTAAGGAGGTGTATGTTGCGTTTATGGATCTGGAGAAAGCATAAGATAGAGTTGATAGGGAAGCAATGTGGAATGTGATGAGGTTATATGGAGTTAGTGGAAGGATGTTGCAAGCAGTGAAAAGTTTTTACACAGGTAGTAAAGCATGTGTTAGAATAGGAAATTAGGTGAGCGATTGGTTCCCGGTGAGAGTGGGGCTGAGACAGGGATGTGTGATGTCGCCGTGGTTGTTTAACTTGTATGTTGATTGAGTGGTGAGAGAGGTGAATGCTCGAGTGCTTGGACGAGGATTAAAACTGGTAGGCGAGAATGATCATGAATGGGAGGTAAATCAGTTGTTGTTTGCGGATGATACTGTACTGGTAGCAGACACAGAAGAGAAGCTTGACCGACTAGTGACAGAATTTGGAAGGGTGTGTGAGAGAAGGAAGTTGAGAGTTAATGTGGGTAAGAGTAAGGTTATGAGATGTACGAGAAGGGAAGGTGGTGCAAGGTTGAATGTTATGTTGAATGGAGAGTTACTCGAGGAGGTAGATCAGTTTAAGTACTTGGGGTCTGTTGTTGCAGCAAATGGTGGAGTGGAAGCAGATGTACGTCAGAGAGTGAATGAAGGTTGCAAAGTGTTGGGGGCAGTTAAGGGAGTAGTAAAAAATAGAGGATTTGGCATGAATGTAAAGAGAGTTCTATATGAGAAAGTGATTGTACCCACTGTGATGTATGGATCGGAGTTGTGGGGAATGAAAGTGATGGAGAGACAGAAATTGAATGTGTTTGAGATGAAGTGTCTGAGGAGTATGGCTGGTGTATCTCGAGTAGATAGGGTTAAGAACGAAGTGGTGAGGGTGAGAACGGGTGTAAGAAATGAGTTAGCGGCTAGAGTGGATATGAATGTGTTGAGGTGGTTTGGCCATGTTGAGAGAATGGAAAATGGCTGTCTTCTAATGAAGGTGATGAATGCAAGAGTTGATGGGAGAAGTACAAGAGGAAGGCCAAGGTTTGGGTGGATGGATGGTGTGAAGAAAGCTCTGGGTGATAGGAGGATAGATGTGAGAGAGGCAAGAGAGCGTGCTAGAAATAGGAATGAATGGCGAGCGATTGTGACGCAGTTCCGGTAGGCCCTGCTGCTTCCTCCGGTGCCTTAGATGACCGCGGAGGTAGCAGCAGTAGGGGACTCAGCAGTATGAAGCTTCATCTGTGGTGGAAATGTGGGAGATTGGGCTATGGCACCCTAGCAGTACCAGCTGAACTCGGCTGAGTCCCTGGTTAGGCTGGAGGAACGTAGAGAGTAGAGGTCCCCTTTTTGTTTTGTTTCTTGTTGTTGTCGGCTACCTCCCAAGATTGGGGTAAGTGCCTTTGGTATATGTATGTATATATATATATATATATATATATATGTATGTATGCTCAAAACTATCACGGTTTTTAGATTTTTTTCTTTATCGAGAAATACACATTTAAGATTACAATTTTACAGTTTAAAATATATATACTGTACATCATAGTATATTTACATGAATATTTGTTTTTTAACGAAGGTATATTGTATTTACAATTGAATTTTTTATTATCATTATATATATATATATATATATATATATATATAAATACTTTTTTAAAAAATTGGTTTATTCTTTACCAACCATTTCCTGAAATATAATTTCTCCAAAATACTAATACCCAGAACACACACAAATACATAAAATATAAAATAATAAGAATCTTCAATCTCTGCTTTGAAGAACTGTCCACACATTCCCAATAAGTTGAATATCCTGGAACTGAAAGACGCCTTGTAAGAGGATTTACTGTGATATTCGAGCGTGTCTTAAAGAGCCTCCAGCAATTCCAGGGGATCGAAGTGTTCTTTCAATTCGGGTGGGAGTCAGAGGAACCAACCTTCATTTGCGTCTTCTTTAGAGGATTTATTGGTTTGGTTTCATGTTTGTTTCCTTTTTCTTTTTTATGTTGATTCTTCATCTTTCATCAGTTCAACTTTATTCACTGAAGGAATTGAAAGAGATATGGAGACACACACATACACACATATATATATATATATATATATACAGTATATATATATATATATATATATATAAATATATATATATATATATATATATATATATTACATTTTACATAATGGTAATTACACTTTTTCAACTCTCATTGTTGATCTCAGTGTCAATCATAAAAAAAAAAATTTTTCTTTCTCCTATATATTTGCATATTTGCTTGTTTTTAGGTTTACATAAATAAATGTTTATGGTTTTGGTGGCCTATGTGGTAACGTTCCCGACTGGTGATCGCCAAACCTAGGTGTGAGTCCCGCTCAAACTTGTTAGCTACTTTGGTCACTGCAACCTCACTTTCCTTGTGAGCTAAGGATGGAGGGTTTGGGGAAGCTAATAGGTCTACCTGTTGAGTCATTAGCAGCTATTACTTTGCCCTCCATGATCCTAGCTTGGGTGTAGAGGAGGCCTGGGCTCTGATCATATGTATATATGGCCCGCCTCTATGGCATTGTGTTGCTTGCTCGGGCAATGTCAATCTCCCTTGCTTCTGCCATTCATGAGCGGCCTTTAAAAATCTATAAAGAGAATAACATTAAAATTACTTATATATTTTAGCTATAATTAAATATTAATTTTTGTTCCGTATAAGTAGTGAACGCCAAGAGTTTCTCTCACAGCGGATCTTAGTGCCACTCCCACTGTGACGTAATTAACATAATTAAGGATTAACGATGATCGCATCCTTGGACCCTTTGGTCCCTAATTACAATAACCAAGATGGTCCTCTCGCGCCGAGACACCAAGAGGCGTCAAGCAATTTTGGACCTTATGAAGGACTGGATATAAGGTTGAATATCTCTTTGATTAGTAAAATTACCTCTTCTTGACCAAGCCACGGGAAAGAGGAAATATCTAAGGCTAATGTGTGTATCTCCCCGTAAAATTTGAAGGGCTGAAAGAGTGATGGAATACCGAATGGAAATAGATTTCCAAAGTCACTTATGCGTGCAATTCAAGGGTAGTTGCCATTTAATAATATATACTATTTATTTTGCTGATTGGTCAAAAATATGCACAGATAATGCCGAGTCAAAAACAGGAAGCAGCAATATTTCAAAGATTTATAATACATCAGAAACTAATATAGGTCGACTACTGGATAATATTTTATGGAAAAATTATCTATGACGAAGAATTGGGCGAAGAAATACGATGTTTAAAGATAAATTTTCAAGTGTTTTTAAATAAATAGAAATATATCGAAAAATTTTCCGAAAATATGCTAGAGCAGCTAGACAATACAGTAATCATCATCGCATTACTCACAACAATTCATAGTATTATAAATAAGATCCGAACAAAAAATTAGAACACAATACTAAATCAATTATTGACGTTTTAATAATCATATCAGCTACAGCTAAAATCTTAAAGAAACACATTTTTACAAAAAAAAAAAAACTAAATCTATTTAAAACCTACATAAGCTTTCTTAATTGTATTAAGTTGGAAATAGTTAAATCGGTAGAAAAAATCATAATAGTCCTCAAAGGGATTAATGCTATAAAATAGAATGAGAAATTATTTATGAAAATCTTTTACCAATAAGTCTCTCTCTCTCTCTCTCTCTCTCTCTCTCTCTCTCTCTCTCTCTCAATTTGGGGCTTTTACCGATAGTAGATTTCTATTGTGTATTGAATCATAATTTCAGAAAAATTATTCATATAAAAACGACTATTCATACACAATGAAATTTGATTTTCCTCAATTTCTTAACAAAGAATTTAGTTTTTAGAGAATAAACCTAAAATTTTCTCATTATTAACTATAGCCAAAACCCTTTTGAAATCCTGTTAAGAACATTCAAGAAGAATCTTTTGAATTGTCCCCTACTCTAACGTCAGTAAAGGATAGACTTGCGTCTCTCTCTCTCTCTCTCTCTCTCTCTCTCTCTCTCTCTCTCTCTCTCTGTCTCTCTCTCTCTCTCAATTGGAATTTTCCACCAATATGAGATTTTTATCGTTTATTGGATAATGATTTTTGAAAAGTAAGTCATTATAAGCGATTATTCATACCCAAAGCAAATATCCTTACCTCCAAAAGATTACATGACGTAAATATGAACTTTATAGGTGTTACACCATCGTCCTATGACGTCATGTTAAGATTAGGTTTCCCAGGTGATGCTGTTAAGTAAAAAGTGTCCATTTGGATGATGGATAGTGGGATGGGTGACTGATTCTTCTTGTGGTAAATTTCTGTCGTCGTGAAATCAATTGTTTCTGTCATTCCAATTCCAATTCAGGTGGGGATGTTGTAGTTTATTTTTCTTATGTTTGTCAAGCCATAAAGGGAATACACACACACACAGATATATATATATATATATATATGTGTGTGTGTGTGTGTGTGTGTGAGTGTGTGTGTGTAGAGGGAGGTAAAATAATAAGTGTATTTGCATACATATACTGTATATATATACATACATATATATATATATATATATATGTATATATATATATATATATATGTGTGTGTATATATATGTATTTATACATATATATATATATATATATATAAAGATATATATATATATATATATATATGTATATGTATATATATATATATATATATGTGTGTGTGTGTGTGTGTAGAAGGGTAAAAAAAATAAAGTATATATATATATATATATATGTGTGTGTGTGTGTGTAGAAGGGTAAAAAAATATATGTATATATATATATATATATATATACTGCATATATATATATATATATACTGCATATATACATTTATATATATATATATATATATATATAAATATATATATATATATATATATACATATATATATATATATATATACACATACCTATATTTATACATATATATACATATATATATATATATATATATATTTATATATATATATATATATATATATATAAACTTTTAGTTTCCTATGATTAATTACAATAACAATATTTCACATAACACTTTCAAGTTCTTATACAAATCCTTATAATCTATTCTATAATATGAAAGAATGTTTTAAGAAACGTAGCATTGTAATGGAGAAAAGCTTTTTGCAGATTCATTATGAATTAAAAACCTCTTTGCTCAATCTCAAGTTTTTCTTTGCTAATGGTCACACTATCGATTACTATAAATCATAAAAGTTTCCAATTTATAAGAAAAACATAAAAGCAAAACCTGTCGTGAAAACATGAAAACAAATTTATTCATTCTTAAGAATATATTTATCTCAAGTGATGAATGAAAAAATGTATTTGTAAGTGATTTTTTTTTCACATTAGATGATCATTCACTTTTAATGCAAGGACTCAGCAAAGCACCAGTCCATCCAATGCAATTAAAAGCGGATCTTTTCTGAAAGCATATTTTCAAAGTAAATAGCTATAAACTACAAGTAGATCGGTAGGGAGGAATAGTATTATTCTTATCAGAAGTAATTTATCACTAAAGTGCGTTCATATTTTTTTATATTTACACGAAATTATTAGTTATTGCTAAAATAATCTGAGAGTGAGTAATGTATTGATTGGAAAGCGACACTGGACGCTGTTCTGTAAAATTCTCTAAAGAAGATAAAAAGAAGCTTATTTCTATGCAGAAGGTATTTAAAGGTTGCTAATAAAAAGGATATCATTAATTCACGCATTTGTGTGTGTCACAGAGAGAGAGAGAGAGAGAGAGAGAGAGAGAGAGAGAGAGAGCAATTTTGTACATACATACAAACATATGCGTTAGATCGGATGAATTATTCATGCCTGAAATTTTATATTCAAATCATGCACCATCCTTCAAGCATTAGATACAAGCAATCAGTATTATTATCTCAACATTTGAAAAAATCATATACGATAGAAGTTCACAACAACCATGCATCCAATTGCAGCTTATCAAACCAAAAACATTAAAAACAACAACAGTGACTAACCCCCCCCCACCCCGGCCCCCACCCTCCCCCCACCCCCTATCTCAAACGACTGGGATACTACTTTGCCCAACAATTGTATCAACATAATGTCCGCTCAATCCTCTGCTGGATTTGCCATATACGCCTTGTTTTATCTCTCTTCATGGTGTGTGGTGGATGGGTTGGGGGGGGGGTGGTTGTGGTTGTATTTGTAATGAGAAAACGAGAAGCATTTCTCATTAGTGAGATTTCATGATGGCTGGAAGTGATCGAGGATTGAAGTATGTTCGTTAGCTTTTTATCGTTAATGGTATCGATTGGTTTAGATAAACGTATATATATATATATATATATATATTTATATATATATATATATATATATACATATATATATATATATATATATGTATATACATATATATATATATATACATCTATCCATATATACATATACTATATATTCTTTACGAATATATATATATATATATATATACATTTATGTATATATATATATATATATATATGTGTATATATATATATATATTTATATATATATATATATATATATATATTTTGGGCTCAAGCCATGTCGTCCTGATGGAAGTTCCTATAGGGTAGCTTCCTAGGGTATATTACAACTACGGCGATATTCCCAGAGAATTTACCTTAAGGTACCAGAATTCTAACTCCTGGAGCGAGTATCCCTCGTGAAAGGGATATCGCGACATATCAGAGGACGTATTCTAGACACGTCACATGGCAATCTACGACCTGAACAGAGATTTGTCTCGTAGGGGGGAGATTGACGAGATACGAATTCGGGAAAGAAAAAGGGGAGCCGCTCCCAAGGCTTCCCTATCCCCCGATTCGTATGCGTGCCTGGCGCCAATCCTGGCGCCATCTGTATTCCTTTTTGCGTAGCTTAACAACTCGGTGTTTTTTCCTGTTTTTCTCGCAAATCTTTGATTTATTCAGCTTTTCATGGCTTCTTCGTCTTCGTTGGCCTCGGATAAGTTGAATATAGTGTCTGTTATGTATAAATGTAGGCTCTTGGTAAAATTTTGAGTGATTAATAGGATTAATCTTTGATACAAGAGCCGTAGCCTACCAGAGGTGTCCTGGACACTGTCACTCGCTAGGTATAAATTAGTTAGTCAGAGTGACATTCCTGGTTGTTTTGCTTAATAAAATTTAGCTATTTAGCTTTACATAGGATTTCCTTTCGTGCTTAGTATTATTTGGCGAAGTATTCGCCATTCTGGCCTACGCTAGGCCATGTAGCCTAGTCGTTTGGTCCTAGTACTTTATGCATGATTTTGTTTTTTCCGAGTGTAATTAAAATTTTATTGAAGCTTTAGGCTATATTTTATACATTTTAGACTGTGTGGAATATTTCCAAGATTGTATACGTGAGAGTTTCGGTGAATTAGGTAATCGATTCTCTTGGTGCCTAGGCTAATTGCTTATGGAGCCTTAGTATACTTTATTATACTCCCCGGTTGCTTTCTTTTCTTCGGAGAAGGTATGCAATCCCTTTCCCTCTGTTTAAGCCTTGGGCTTATCCCTGAGTGGTTTTTTCCGAATTTATTTTCGATAAAACTATACTAGGGTGTTACTGTACCTTCCTGTTCCAGCAGAGTCTGGTTCAAAGAGGGACAGAACAACAGAGTTTTTAGTCTGAGTCCGTGTTGTTTGGCTTGGGGCAGAGTCTCCCTCGCTGACCTAACACTTACAAAGGGAGCTGAGCTCCCTTAGGTCACTTTCGAAGGTTTCTGTAGTTATGATTCCTTCTTGTGTGATCGACCAGACTAAGTCCTGTTGCTGTTCTCGGGGAGGATAAATCTTCCCTTGGGAGTAGCAACGTCTTCCTTGCTTTGGTGCTCTGGAAGCTGGCAGGTATTATACTACTGCGCTGGCCCTTTCCCTTAGATCTCCCTTAGGCTAAGACAAAGTTCTTGGCTGCGGGTGATCTGTCACTAAAGCAAGGTTGGCAGGACCCTCTTGTCCCTTCCCCCTCTATCTCCGTAATGGCCTAGCCATTACTGTACTGTACCTTGCCGGCCGGCAGAGCTGGCCGGCAGGGGTATTACTGTACCGTATGTCATTCTACTTCTGGACCTAGTATAGGTTGGGATATGGATTGACTAAGCCCATTGCCGGCTGGCAGAGATGCTGGACGGCAAGGGTCTTATGTTTTCGAGTGCTGCCCGGACCTCTCTTGGTCCCTCATCCATGCCTGCCGGCTGAGCCGGACGGCATTGGTCAAGGAAGCCTGAATTAAGTTTCTCCCCTTCCTTATATGCACTCTTTCGGTTGCCGGGCTTGGGGGGTTGTGTACACTCTTATCCCGGCATCCATTCTATTTTCTTCTAGTGCTGTACCTGTCCCGGCTGCCGGCCTATGAGGCCGGCAGCCGGGCAGGTGTAGTCTTCTGGTTCTTTTGCTGCCGGCTGGCATCGGTCTTGTACCTTTGCCGGCCGGCTTATGTCAGTCCTTGTCTGCCGGTCACCAGGAGTGTGGCCGGCAGCTGGGTACTACCTTGTGTAGTTGCTGGCCGGCAATCATTGCCGGCCAACACTGGCTGTTGCTGGCCGGCAGCTGCTGCCGCCGGCACAGGCATTTGAACCAGAGGGCTGCCGCCCTATAACTGTTAAGTAGTATACTTTAAAGCTAATTGTGGTGTGTGCCGGCCGGCAAAGGCAGGCCGGCACACATCCTCCTATACTGTACTAGTATTCTTCTGTATAGCATATACAGTAAGAAGAAAACTATAGTAAAAGTTTAGGTACAGCACTGTATCTTCTAACACTATTGTGTTTTCTTACACAGCCCTTTGCTGTTGCCCTCAGACAGGAAGCAGAGTTCTTCCCAGTCTATTATCCAGGATTTTTAAAATCATTGCCTAGGTGTGAGCTCCACCTGTTTCCTCTGGAAACCTTGCATTGGTTACTCTAGTAGAGATAAACCATTTTGATTTTATTATCTGGAAGGCTGCAACAATGGGTTGTGAGGGAAACACAAGTGTGTGTCTTTCATTTATGAATTGTTATGCTATACTATGCATATCCAGTGATACATAGTTCACTTGATACTCATGGAAATTTCTTCTCTTTACAGGAGGACCCTCCGAAGTGCGGAAATGTTTTCTGCAATGTCCGCAGCAAGAACCTCTGCGGACATGAGTGTTGTAGGAGACACGCAGCATGCGCTGTCTCCAAGGATGATCTCCAGTATTGGGACCCTCAGGTATGTACTGTATGCACTAACCCGATTACTGAGGCTTTTGATTCCCCTAGAACGGCGGAATCAAGGGATATAGCTAGGGAAAAGCTTCGTACTTGGGTAAGGGGCTTCAAGAAGAACACCTCTGGCCCTTATCTTCCAAGTGAGAAGATGAGGGCGTATCTTTTTCCCCAGGCATCAGCTGAGGCAGTGATTCCCCAGCCTCAAGAGGAGATCCTTCAAGATCAAGTCCAGGTGGACGAGGAAGTCGCAGATGCGATGCAAGACATCCAGTTGTGTGACAGGATGTCTGACCTGGACGAACGTTTGGAAGAAGACCTCCTGGCAGAAGGTCAGGATCAAGTTCAAACCCCGGATGTCGTAGAGGATGAGGTCGACGAGGTCTCGGCTACTCCGGTTCAGATGCCGGAGCCTATCCCCTTAACATCGGCTGGCCTCCCAGTAGAACTGGGACAGGCCCTCTCTTCAATTGTTGGAATGATCCAACAAATGCAGAAGGAGAATCAGGAGAAGGCGGCTGCAATGGAACTGCGTATGCAGTCCCTGGCAGAATCACATGGGCCCCGGAAAAGGCTCAATGTGAAAGACCTTCCCATATGCTCAGATGCTAACCCATGGAGGTATGCTGAGCACATGCCGATGACGACTGGAAAGATCGTCATCTCGGATAAGCTGGGTTCAGTTCCCCTAGAGGAGGTAGAATTCTGGCCCAGCAAGGCATCATATCCGGACTGCTATGTCCGGCTGAGAAAAGAACCAGCTTCAAGGGAGGAGACAGAGCCGAAGGAGGTCATTGTTATGGACCACGCTAAGGCTCAAGCCCTACTTTCATCCTCGATGAAAGAGAGGGGCTTCTCGAATTCGAAGGTAGCTGCATTGAGCAAGAAGCTCCCTTCGTTTGTGTCCTCTCCTGATAGAGCCTTCCCCTTTTTACAGAAAGGGTTTGCGGCTGTCCTAAAGGCAGTCGAGGCCGGCAAGCCTTGCCCCTCCCTGGAGGAGTGTAAACCCTTGTCGCTGGCTCTACCTATGGACCACAAAGACTGGAAGGATGTCCATCTGACATTCTCAGTGGGAAAGTTGGAGGCTGATATTGCCGGACGGCAATTCGGCGAGGACCTCCCCAAGCTGTCCGAATCTCTTTTACGAAGAGAGTTCGAGACAAAAGAAAGACTGGCTGCCTCAATGTCTCATCAGACTACTCTCGAGACGATGGCAAGTGACCCCAAGGTCCATGAAATGTTCATGGTAGTGGCTAAGTCTCACTTAGCCAAAGTGACGAAGGACCTTTATAGCTTCGTCAAGGCAAGGAGAGCTTGCAGGGAGTTCGTGTTCACCGGGGCTTCGGTGAGACACGAGCCAAGGAAGTTAATCTCCTCCAACATTTGGGGAAAAGACCTTTTCCCTACCGATGTGGTCAAAGAGGTTGTTGATAAGGCCGCCGTGGAGAACAGAAATCTTCTCCAGAAGTCGGGCCTGGCTATCAAAAGAAAATCTTCCCCGGATGAGGGTCCTCAACCAAAGAGGAAGAATATGAAGACTAGGCTACCATTTCGGCCAGCCAAGCCTTATAGACAGCAACAGCAACTGCAATTGCCTTTGCCTCCAGTGCCCCAGATGGTGGCACAAACCCCGACTGCCTTTCAGTGGGTACCCCAGGCTGTGCCAGGTCAGTCAACCACATTCGCCCCAAAGTTCGAAGGACAGTCTTCTTCCTTTCGTGCAAAACCTAGAGGAGCAGCCAGAGGCTCGTCTAGGCGCCCCTCAAGGGGAAGGGGATTCAGAGGTGGTCGTGGTCAGGGAGGCAAGACCTCAGGACGGCAGTCCAAGTGAAATGATACCGGTAGGAGGGAGACTGATGAAATTTTGGGATCGCTGGACCTTCGATCCCTGGGGCCAAAGCCTACTCAAGAATGGACTGGGTTGGAGCTGGTACAGCACTCCACCCCCATGCCTTCGGTTTTTCCAACACTCCACCCCCATTTTGGAGGAGTACGTTCAAGAACTGTTGGAGAAAAATGTGATCCGATTTGTGAAGTCCATCAAATTCCAAGGGAGGCTGTTTTGTGTTCCCAAGAAAGACTCGGAAAAGCTCAGAGTCATTCTGGACTTGTCACCACTCAACAAGTTCATAGTGAATTGCAAATTCAAGATGCTAACACTGCAACACATAATGACCTTACTGCCCAAGAGGGCATACTCAGTCTCTATAGACTTGTCAGACGCCTATTGGCACATTCCAATCAGCCGTCGACTCTCCCCCCTACCTAGGGTTCAGGTTACAACGGAAACTGTACGCCTTCAGAGCCATGCCATTCGGGCTAAACATAGCCCCAAGGATTTTCACGAAGCTTGCGAGCGCAGCTCTCAAACAATTACGCCTAAAGGGAATTCAGGTAGTAGCCTACCTGGACGACTGGCTGGTGTGGGCAGCATCCGAGACCGAATGCTTGCAAGCTTCCAGTCAGGTGATCCAGTTCCTAGAGTACCTAGGCTTCAAGATCAACAAGAAAAAGTCTCGACTTTCTCCATCCCAAAAGTTCCACTGGCTGGGAATCCACTGGGACCTTTTGTCACACAGTTTCTCCATCCCAATGAAGAAAAGGAAGGAGATAGCGGGCTCTGTCAAGAGACTTCTAGATTCCGAAAGGATATCAAGACGCGAACAGGAGAGGGTACTAGGCTCTCTCCAGTTTGCTTCAGTGACAGACCCAGTGCTAAGAGCACAGCTAAAGGATGCAACCGGAGTTTGGAGAAGGTATGCATCAAACGCGCGAAGAGACCTGAGAAGACCAGTGCCGCCTCGGCTACGTACTCTTCTCAGACCTTGGTCCCAAGCCAGACATCTAAAGAAGTCGGTTCTTCTTCAGCCACCTCCCCCGTCGATGACGATTCACTCAGACGCCTCAAAGGAGGGATGGGGAGGTCACTCTCATCGGAAAAAGTCCAGGGGACTTGGTCCAAGCTATTCAGGACCTTTCATATAAACTTTCTAGAAGCTATGGCAGTGCTCCTTACCTTAAAGAAAGTCTCCCCGCGTCACTCGATCCACATAAGATTGGTGACAGACAGCGAGGTGGTTGTGAGATGCTTGAATCGACAAGGGTCGAGGTCACCACCTCTCAACCAAGTGATGTTAGCCATTTTCCGATTGGCGGAAAAGAAGAAGTGGTACCTGTCGGCAGTTCACCTTCAAGGAGTCCGCAATGTGACAGCGGACGCTCTATCCAGGTTCACACCGATAGAGTCGGAATGGTCCTTAGACGCAGGATCATTTTCCTTCATTCTGAATCAAGTCCCAGAACTGCAAATAGACCTCTTTGCGACGAAAGACAACAAGAAGTTGCCCCTGTACGTGTCCCCGTACGAGGACCCCTTAGCGGAAGCAGTGGACGCAATGTCCCTCGACTGGAACAGATGGTCCAGGATTTATCTGTTCCCTCCTCACAACCTTCTGTTGAGGGTCCTCAACAAACTGAGATCCTTCAAGGGGGTAGCGGCAATAGTGGCCCACAAGTGGGCGAACAGTATGTGGTTCCCCTTGGCGTTGGAACTACAGATGAAGTTCGTGCCGCTACCACATCCAGTTCTGACCCAGCGAGTCCAGAAGTCGACTGTCTGCGCTTCATTACAGAAAACCCAGACCCTGCAGCTCATGATTTTCTCGCCCTAGCGGTGAGAAAGCGCTTCGGGATTTCGAAAGCCAGCATAGACTTCCTAGAGGAATACAAGTGCAAATCGACTAGAAGGCAATATGAGTCATCTTGGAGAAAATGGGTGGCCTTTGTAAAGGCAAAGAATCCGCAGGAGATCTCAACAGATTTCTGCTTATCTTTCTTCATCCACCTCCATGGCCAAGGATTGGCAGCTAACACGATTTCAGTGTGTAAATCGGCTTTGATGAGACCCATTTTATTTGCCTTCCAGATCGACCTAGGTAACGAGATCTTTAATAAAGTTCCGAAAGCCTGCGCTAGGCTCAGACCTTCAGCACCTCCAAAGCCCATCTCATGGTCTTTAGACAAAGTTCTTCATTTCGCCTCCTTGTTGAGCAATGAAGAATGTGCGTTAAAGGATTTGACGCAAAAAGTTATTTTCCTATTTGCAATCGCGTCCGGGGCCAGGGTTAGTGAGATCGTAGCCCTCTCGAGAGAGGCAGGTCGTGTTCAGTTCCTGGATGGGGGGGGGAGCTGAACCTGTTTCCGGATCCTACGTTTCTCGCCAAGAATGAGTTACCCACCAACAGGTGGGGTCCCTAGAGAATCTGCCCTCTGAAAGAAGATGCATCTCTATGTCCAGTAGAATGCCTAAAGGTCTATCTTCGTAGAACCTCAGACTTCAAGGGTAGTCAAACTATTCAGGGGAGTAACATCAGGCTCAAATTTATCTCTGAATCAACTCAGAGCGAAAATGACATATTTTATTCGCAGAGCGGATCCTGACAGTACACCCGCAGGTCACGATCCGAGGAAAGTTGCCTCATCCCTAAAATTTCCTTTAATTGTATGGATTTTGAACATCTCCGTTCATACACGGGCTGGAAGTCTTCCAGGGTGTTCTTTCGCCACTATGCGAAGCAAGTAGAGGAACTTAAGAGATCTGTGGTAGCAGTGGGTCGTGTAGTTAACCCTACTGTTTAACTCTGCGAGGAACAGTGGTCTCAATTGGGACGATTAAGTCCAGGGTGAGTGTGTAGGGTACATACTGTACTACAAACTAAATAAGGGCACCAAGTGCCCATATAGACTGTTCCTTCTTTCAAAGGTGAACCTTGCATAAGTTCAGACATGTGTGCCAAGCGTTCTAACGCTAATGTGATTGATTTGTAATACAGATTTTTTATGACTTGATACCTTGGTATCTCATTAAAGTGGTGTTTAATGGTTTTTCTTTCAGATAAACAAGTTCTGTTTACTATCATACTTATGCTTAAAGTTTTGGGTTACCCTCTTTTATATAATATATATATTTGTTGTTAACCTGTCTGTTTATATCTGTCAATAAACTTGTTCTTGAGAACCTTGCGTCTCTTTCACCTGGTCAATTTATTGGTATAATTGAGCATTTTAATTCTATGTATCTTATCTGGGATAATTCTGATAGAATTGTTCTGTTTTGCAAGCTATGTTGCATTGGTTTATGTAAGTCCCCTAATGGGAGGGACTCCGTCCCATAAAGGGACGAGGGCGGTTTTATTAGTTTCTTTCTATGCGGATATAAACCTTTGTCCAATACAAGTATTGTGCG
>NC_090738.1:106465347-106467802 GCF_036898095.1 Palaemon carinicauda
ATATATAGGGCATTAATGGATTAGGTGTTGATAACTAAAAGAATGTTTTGGAAGATTGAAAGACGTGCACGTGTTTAGGGGTATGGCTAACGGTATGTCTGATCATTTTTTGGTGGAAGGAAAATTAGTTGTAGCAAAAGAGTGGGGGAATAGAGTAGGTGGATGTAAAAGGGAGCTAGTGAGGGTTGAAGAGCTAATAAAACCGGGGGTAAAAAGTAAATATCAGAAAGGTTGAAAATGGCATATGACGAGGTGAGAGTAAGAGAAACTGGTAATTTAGAGGAGGAGTGGAAGTTAGGAAAAGAAAATTTTGTTGGGATTGCAAGTGATGTATGTGGCAAGAAGGTTGTTGGAGGCAGTATGAGGAAGGGCAGTGAATGGTGGAATGAAGGAGTGAAGGTAAAAGTGGAAGAGAAAAAGAGGGCTTTTGAAGAATGGCTGCAGAGTAATAGTAGTAGAGAAGTATGAAAAATATAGAGAGCAAAAGGTGGAAGTAAAGCGCAAGGTACGTGAGGCAAAGAGGGCAGCTGACCTGAGGTGGGGTCAGGGACTGGGTCAGTCATATGAAGAGAATAAGAAGAAGTTTGGAAAGAAGTGAAGAGAGTAAGGAAGGCCGGCGCAAGAATTGAAGAGACAGTGAAAAATGGAAATGGAAGGTTGTTAAAAGGAGAGGAGGCATGGAAAAGGTGGGCGGAATATTTTGAAAGTTTGCTGAATGTTGAGGATGATAGGGAGGCAGATATAATTGCGGTTCCAGGTGTTGAGGTGCCAGTGATGGGAGATGAGAATGAGAGAGAGATTACAATAGAGGAAGTGAGGAGAGCACTAGATGAAACGAGAGTAGGAAAAGCATCGGGTATGGATGGTGTGAAAGCTGAGATGTTGAAGGAAGGGGGTGTGACTGTACTTGAATGGTTGGTGAGATTGTTTAATGTGTGTTTTGTGTTGTCAATGGTACCAGTAGATTGGGTCTGTGCATGTATTGTACCACTATATAAGGGTAAGGGAGATGTGCATGAGTGTTGTAATTCAAGAGGTATTAGTTTGTTGAGTGTAGTTGGAAAAGTGTATGGTAGAATACTGATTAATAGGATTAAGGATAAAACAGAGAATGCAATCTTGGAAGTACAGGGTAGTTTTAGAAGAGGTAGGGGCTGTATGAATCAGATTTTTACAGTTAGGCAGATATGCGAGAAATATTTAGCAAAAGGTAAGGAGGTGTATGTTGCGTTTATGGATCTGGAGAAAGCATAAGATAGAGTTGATAGGGAAGCAATGTGGAATGTGATGAGGTTATATGGAGTTAGTGGAAGGATGTTGCAAGCAGTGAAAAGTTTTTACACAGGTAGTAAAGCATGTGTTAGAATAGGAAATTAGGTGAGCGATTGGTTCCCGGTGAGAGTGGGGCTGAGACAGGGATGTGTGATGTCGCCGTGGTTGTTTAACTTGTATGTTGATTGAGTGGTGAGAGAGGTGAATGCTCGAGTGCTTGGACGAGGATTAAAACTGGTAGGCGAGAATGATCATGAATGGGAGGTAAATCAGTTGTTGTTTGCGGATGATACTGTACTGGTAGCAGACACAGAAGAGAAGCTTGACCGACTAGTGACAGAATTTGGAAGGGTGTGTGAGAGAAGGAAGTTGAGAGTTAATGTGGGTAAGAGTAAGGTTATGAGATGTACGAGAAGGGAAGGTGGTGCAAGGTTGAATGTTATGTTGAATGGAGAGTTACTCGAGGAGGTAGATCAGTTTAAGTACTTGGGGTCTGTTGTTGCAGCAAATGGTGGAGTGGAAGCAGATGTACGTCAGAGAGTGAATGAAGGTTGCAAAGTGTTGGGGGCAGTTAAGGGAGTAGTAAAAAATAGAGGATTTGGCATGAATGTAAAGAGAGTTCTATATGAGAAAGTGATTGTACCCACTGTGATGTATGGATCGGAGTTGTGGGGAATGAAAGTGATGGAGAGACAGAAATTGAATGTGTTTGAGAATGAAGTGTCTGAGGAGTATGGCTGGTGTATCTCGAGTAGATAGGGTTAAGAACGAAGTGGTGAGGGTGAGAACGGGTGTAAGAAATGAGTTAGCGGCTAGAGTGGATATGAATGTGTTGAGGTGGTTTGGCCATGTTGAGAGAATGGAAAATGGCTGTCTTCTAATGAAGGTGATGAATGCAAGAGTTGATGGGAGAAGTACAAGAGGAAGGCCAAGGTTTGGGTGGATGGATGGTGTGAAGAAAGCTCTGGGTGATAGGAGGATAGATGTGAGAGAGGCAAGAGAGCGTGCTAGAAATAGGAATGAATGGCGAGCGATTGTGACGCAGTTCCGGTAGGCCCTGCTGCTTCCTCCGGTGCCTTAGATGACCGCGGAGGTAGCAGCAGTAGGGGACTCAGCAGTATGAAGCTTCATCTGTGGTGGAAATGTGGGAGATTGGGCTATGGCACCCTAGCAGTACCAGCTG
>NC_090738.1:106468302-106470802 GCF_036898095.1 Palaemon carinicauda
CCCTGAACACCATTATTTTGGTGGTCATTGTCAGTGCGTGGTTGTTAAATACGCGGCAGTTGAGTCGGCCAAAGGCGGAGTGGGCTGCCCTGATCCTGTTCTCCATGTCCTTTTTGCTGGTTGGAGTTGATGTTAGGATGCTCCCTAGGTAGGAGAACTGGTCCACCTGTTCTAACGGTTGGTCATTCACTGTGGTATTGAAGTTGGGGAGCATCAGTCCTGGTGGATGTTGGACGAGGGTCTTGGTTTTGTCTGAGTTGACTTGCATCCCAAACGTTCGTAGGCAGAGTTGTATGCATCAGCTAACGACTGCAAGTCCTCTGCCGTCTGACCTGGGGTGGCATTGTCGTCAGCATACTGCAGTTCTCGCACTGCACACAAGGTGGTCTTTGTTCTGGCGCGAAGTTTAGCGAGGTTGAAAGCGCCTCCATCCATGCGGAAACGTAGGTCGACTGAGGGTGTGTCCGGGGGAATCTCGTTGAGCATTGCTGCGGTGTATAGCGAGAAACACATCGGGGCCAGAACACAGCCCTGCTTCAGGCCGCCGTTGATGGGGAATGGGTCTGAAAGAGAGTTCTGGTGGCAGACTCTCCCAACCATTCCGTCATGGAGGGCACGCACCAGCTTGACAAAATCGGGGTGGGCAGCCATATCTTTTGAGGACAGCCCACATGGCAGGTCGAGGTACTTTGTCGAAGGCCTTTTTCAAATCCCAGAAGATGAACATTATGGGCTGTTGTTGTTCGAGGCTCTTCTCTTGTAGTTGTCGCGGACAGAAGATCATGTCTATGGTCCCGCGGGAAGGTCGAAAGCCGCACTGGGACTCTGGCAGGACGTCTTCTGCGAGAATAAGGAGGCGGTCAAGGAGAATCCGAGCGAAAATCTTACTCGCGATACTTAGTAGTGATATTCCCCGGTAGTTGTTACAGTTCTCCCTGTCTCCCTTCTTGAAGATGGTAGTGATGTTTGCATCGCGGAAGTCACTGGGGGGGGTCTTGGTCTCCCATATTTTCAGTATAAGGAGCATCAAACGGTTCCTCAAGCCGGGGCCACCGTGAGTGAGGAGCTCCAACGGGATGTTGTCTGGCCCTGGGGCTTTGCCGGGCTTCATGCGCTGCAGGGCCTTGTTGAAGTCATGGATGGAGGGTGGTAGTGCCATCCAGTGACGGACGGGATGCTGCGGGGTCATTTGCAGGAGATCGTCTGGGGTGTCTGCTTGGTCATTGAGGAGGTTCTCAAAGTGAGACCTCCACCTGGCCAGGATGCCCTCGCTGTCGGTGATGGTCGTGGCCCCATCCGCGTCCTTCAGGCTGCCCACTGATGACCGTGTGGGACCGAATATTTCCTTTGATGCTGCATAGAATCTGCGCAGGTCACGTTGGTCAGCGAAACTCTGTATTTCTGCAGCTTTTCTTTGCCACCAGATGTTCTGGGCTTCACGGATACCTCTCTGGCAACCAGCTTCAGCCACCTTGTGAGCACATTTGTTAGCTGTTGTTGGTTGGTTTTCCAAAGTCAGGCGTGCTTGTCGTTTGGTTTCAATGAGAAGAGAGATGGTAGCATCATTCTCATCAAACCAATCCTGCCGTTTCTTGGTGGTGTAGCCTAGTGTTTCCTCCGCGGCATGGGCCATGGCGTCTCTGAGGGTGGTCCAGTGGTGCTCAACAGTGGCCTGACCCACAGGGTCTGCCAGGTATTGTTCGCAGGCCTCCTTGTAGTTCTGTGCCACCTGTGGGTTGCGGAGCTTACTGCAATCAAAGCGTTGGTGTGGTACGCTGTCAGGTGCCCTTCTGGGTGGTCGTAGGGTCGTCACGGAGAATCGGGAGATGAGGAGTCTGTGGTCCGTCCAGCAGTCGTCCGCTCCGGGCATGGATCGGGTGATGCGGACGTCTCCTCGATCTCTGGCTCTGGTCAGGACGTAGTCCAGGGTGTGCCAATGTTTAGATCGTGGTTGTCTCCATGTGGTCTTTTGTCGCTTTGGTAACTGGAAGATGGTGTTGGTTACCACAAGTTAATGTTCTGCACACAGACCCAGTAGGAGTTGGCCATTGGCGTTGCAATTTCCAATGCCATGGCGGCCGATAATTCCCTCCCACAGGCGATGGTCTTTGCCTACTCGGGCATTAAAGTCGCCAAGCACAACGAGCTTGTCATTGGCGGGCACTGCCTGGATGGTGCGGTCGAGCTGGGTGTAGAAGGCAGCTTTGTTATCATCGGTTGAGGTCATAGTCGGGGCGTAGACAGAGATCAGGGTGAGATGTCTGTCCCGCGTGATGGGGATGCGGACAGTCATCAGGCGCTCACTGATGGCCTTGGGAGCTAGGTTGTGCTGCTGCACTAGCTGGGAACGGATGGCGAAGCCGACACCGTGGATGCGAGGCTCCTCTAGGGCCTTGCCTTTCCAGAAGATGGTGTAGCCTGTTCCAGCTTCCCTGATGTTGCCCTCTTCGGGTAGTCTGGTCTCGCTAAGAGCCGCCACATCAACATTGAAGCGGGCTAG
>NC_090738.1:106490802-106503302 GCF_036898095.1 Palaemon carinicauda
ATGTGTCTTTCAAGCTTTCCTAGCCTTGGAGTTAACCCTCCTTCTCTAGGTTGAGCTCTGGGGGTTGACTCTGCCCTATTATAGTTTGGGACGGTACTCCTGTACCGTTCTCATTCTGGGCTACCTAACCTAGGTTAGGGAGCATTCTCCCTTTCCTTGGTGGCCGTTCTCATACAGAGTCTCCTCTATAGAAAGACCCCTCTTCTTCCCCCTCGCCACCTATCCCTTGGTGTAGGCTTGCCTACACACATCTGTCCTTAGTCCTACAACTCCTCCCCTGGGTGGAGTGGTAGGGCTAACTTGTTCTCTTGCTGAGCTGGCCGTTCTGATTCATATACCCTTCATAGCGTTCTATGGGGTTGGTTGCCGGCAGCGGTCCGGCCGGCGGGGGTTTCCCCCCTCTTGAGTGCCCTCTAACCCTCCCTTGGGTTACCCCAGATACCCGGCCGACTGCCGGCTCCCTGCCGCCGGATGCTAAGAGTATCCACTCTTATTATGAGTGCACTCTCTCCGGAGGGATGCCGGAAAGGTATGAGATCTTACCCCTTCCATCCCTCCTTACCTTTCTCTCTTTCTATCCTGGTGCCGGTCCCTTGCCGCCTCTACTGCCAGCGATAACCGCCATTACCTCAGGTGACATTCTTTCATAAAATGCCCCCCCCCCCCCTCTAAGATGTCAGCCTTTTGTGTGCCGGAGGCTGCCGCCTTCCGTCGACATACAGACGACGTCCCACCCCTCATTTTACCTAGTAACAGCTGGCCGACCTTCGGAGCCGGCCACCGGCGTGCCGGCATTGATACCCGGCGGTCTAGGTGTACAACCATATACATATCTATCTTATGAATTAATCCATGCTCATCAGGCCGTCAGCCTTCGGGTGCCGGAGCTGCCGCCCCCTGCCGGCGACCCGCCGCTGTGCCGGCGACCCGCCGCTGTGCCGGCGGTCGCCACGATGGTATTATACTTTAGATACTCAGTGAGTCTGTCTTGATGCCTTCCACCCTGCAGGACCGGCCTCCGGCGTGCCGTTGGTCTGCCACCCTCCTGAGACGTTAAGGGACATGCACCCCTTCCCATACCTGCCGACAACATGCCGACAGTCAAAATGCTGCAGCCAGATGGCTTGGCCACTTCTATATATAGGTATTGTCTTACCATCCAAGATTGTGGCTATGCTGTTTGATTGTACATTACAATATTCCAGCATACTCTGTGTGTCTTAGTGCAGCCGATTGCCAGAACCTACTTTTAATAAGGGGTTTCTCCTATACCCCTTCTACTCCAGGGATCTGAGTGGTCTCAGACCCTGCTACACCCTGCGGGCATTTTCTGTTAGAAGCTTAGCTTCTACCCACCATGGCTTATCCATATGGATTTCCGTTTTGTGACCTACCGCCAAAAAGAAATTGCCTACTGATAAGGTTACGGTAACCGACTGGGCGGGATTCACAAGTATGTGTCTATCTACTTCCTTTCCCGCTCATTATTCTCAAGCATTATAATGCCTTGTAAATTACTTTAATGTTTAAAAATTTAGATTAAGATATCTTAATTTTAGAGTAATGTAAGTCATTCTTATGCCTTCCATGTACTCATGATCTCTTTCTTTTACAGGAGGAGTATATGAAGTGTGAGAGCAACTTCTGTGGGGTGAAGCGCCCGGACTTCTACGGGCACAAGGCGTGCCGGACCCATGCCCCCTGCGCCGCCAAGAAAGGCGACCTGAAGTATTGGGACCCGCAGAACTGTACAGTCTGCAAGAGTCGTTTGGTCGAGGCGTTCGACGATCCTCCTTCTGCGAGAGAAGCTACGCAAATGGGTGCGTGGCTTCCGTAAGAACGCCACCGGACCGTATCTAGCCAACGAAGATTTGAGCGTCTTGCTTTTCCCAAAGGCATCCAAAGACTCTGTGGTCCCCCGTGATCAGATCCCCTCCGTCCAGATCGCGGTGGAACCTGATATTGTCATGGCCCAGTCCATGCATGAGTGCCATCTGGATTCCGATAACGTGGAACGTATGTCAGAAGTGTCAGAAGAGATGGAGAAGAACCTCATGGGCGAGGAACTCGACTATGAGGAAGATCAGGTGGAATACCCTGATTCGGAGACCGAGGTCGCTCCCGCTCCTACTCCCGCAGCAACTCCTGCACCGTCCGAGGAACCTGTTCCTTCGACTTCTGCCACCCCGGACCCTCTTCCATCGGCCACTCAGGAGGTCTTCAAGAGGCTTGAAGCCCTCATGGCAAGAAAACTACGAGAAACCCAGGAGCAATTCCGGACAACTCTGGTTAATCTTAAACAACCGAAACGGATTTCGGTTAAGGACCTCCCCACTTGCTCAGAAGCTAACCCATGGAGATATGCCGAGCATATGCCAATCACGACTGTAAAAATCTACATCAGTGAAAGGGTTGGCTCTATCTTGTTGGAAGAAGTGGAATTCTTCCCGAATTTCGAGGCTTATCCGGACTGTTACGCCTCTACTGCCGGCGATAACCACCATTACCTCAGGTGACATTCTTTCATAAGATGCCCCCCCCCCTAAGACGTCAGCCTTCTGTGTGCCGGAGGCTGCCGCCTTCCGTCGACATACAGCCGATGTCCCACCCCTCATTTTACCTAGTAACAGCTGGCTAACCTTCGGAGCCGGCCACTGGCGTGCCGGCATTGATTGCCGGCGGTCTAGGTATACAACCATATACATATCTATCTTATGAATTGATCCAAGCTCACCAGGCCGTCAGCCTTCGGGTGCCGGAGCCTCCGCCCCCTGCTGGGGACCCGCCGCTGTGCCGGCGGTCGCCACGATGGTATTATACTTTAGATACTCAGTGAGTCTGTCTTGATGCCTTCCCCCCTGCAGGACCGGCCTCCGGCGTGCCGTTGGTCTGCCACCCTCCTGAGACGTTAAGGGACATGCACCCCTTCCCATACCTGCCGACAACATGCCGACAGTCAAAATACTGCAGCCAGATGGCTTGGCCACTTCTATATATAGGTATTGTCTTACCATCCAAGATTGTGGCTATGCTGTTTGATTGTACATTACAATATTCCAGCATACTCTGTGTGTCTTAGTGCAGCCGATTGCCGGAACCTACTTTTAATTAGGGGTTTCTCCTATACCCCTTCTACTCCAGGGATCTGAGTGGTCTCAGACCCTGCTACACCCTGCGGGCATTTTCTGTTAGAAGCTTAGCTTCTACCCACCATGGCTTATCCATATGGATTTCCGTTTTGTGACCTACCGCCAAAAAGAAATTGCCTACTGATAAGGTTACGGTAACCGACTGGGCGGAATTCACAAGTATGTGTCTATCTACTTCCTTTCCCGCTCATTATTCTCAAGCATTATAATGCCTTGTAAATTACTTTAATGTTTAAAATTTTAGATTAAGATATCTTATTTTTAGAGTAATGTAAGTCATTCTTATGCCTTCCATGTACTCATGATCTCTTTCTTTTACAGGAGGAGTATATGAAGTGTGAGAGCAACTTCTGTGGGGTGAAGCGCCCGGACTTCTACGGGCACAAGGCGTGCCGGACCCACGCCCCCTGCGCCGCCAAGAAAGGCGACCTGAAGTATTGGGACCCGCAGAACTGTACAGTCTGCAAGAGTCGTTTGGTCGAGGCGTTCGACGATCCTCCTTCTGCGAGAGAAGCTACGCAAATGGGTGCGTGGCTTCCGTAAGAACGCCACCGGACCGTATCTAGCCAACGAAGATTTGAGCGTCTTGCTTTTCACAAAGGCATCCAAAGACTCTGTGGTCCCCCGTGATCAGATCCCCTCCGTCCAGATCGTGGTGGAACCTGATATTGTCATGGCCCAGTCCATGCATGAGGGCCATCTGGATTCCGATAACGTGGAACGTATGTCAGAAGTGTCAGAAGAGATGGAGAAGAACCTCATGGGCGAAGAACTCGACTATGAGGAAGATCAGGTGGAATACCCTGATTCGGAGACCGAGGTCGCTCCCGCTCCTACTCCCGCAGCAACTCCTGCACCGTCCGAGGAACCTGTTCCTTCGACTTCTGCCACCCCGGACCCTCTTCCATCGGCCACTCAGGAGGTCTTCAAGAGGCTTGAAGCCCTCATGGCAAGAAAACTACGAGAAACCCAGGAGCAATTCCGGACAACTCTGGTTAATCTTAAACAACCGAAACGGATTTCGGTTAAGGACCTCCCCACTTGCTCAGAAGCTAACCCATGGAGATATGCCGAGCATATGCCAATCACGACTGTAAAAATCTACATCAGTGAAAGGGTTGGCTCTATCTTGTTGGAAGAAGTGGAATTCTTCCCGAATTTCGAGGCTTATCCGGACTGTTACGCCTCTACTGCCGGCGATAACCACCATTACCTCAGGTGACATTCTTTCATAAGATGCCCCCCCCCCTAAGACGTCAGCCTTCTGTGTGCCGGAGGCTGCCGCCTTCCGTCGACATACAGCCGATGTCCCACCCCTCATTTTACCTAGTAACAGCTGGCTGACCTTCGGAGCCGGCCACTGGCGTGCCGGCATTGATTGCCGGCGGTCTAGGTATACAACCATATACATATCTATCTTATGAATTGATCCAAGCTCACCAGGCCGTCAGCCTTCGGGTGCCGGAGCCTCCGCCCCCTGCTGGGGACCCGCCGCTGTGCCGGCGGTCGCCACGATGGTATTATACTTTAGATACTCAGTGAGTCTGTCTTGATGCCTTCCCCCCTGCAGGACCGGCCTCCGGCGTGCCGTTGGTCTGCCACCCTCCTGAGACGTTAAGGGACATGCACCCCTTCCCATACCTGCCGACAACATGCCGACAGTCAAAATACTGCAGCCAGATGGCTTGGCCACTTCTATATATAGGTATTGTCTTACCATCCAAGATTGTGGCTATGCTGTTTGATTGTACATTACAATATTCCAGCATACTCTGTGTGTCTTAGTGCAGCCGATTGCCGGAACCTACTTTTAATTAGGGGTTTCTCCTATACCCCTTCTACTCCAGGGATCTGAGTGGTCTCAGACCCTGCTACACCCTGCGGGCATTTTCTGTTAGAAGCTTAGCTTCTACTCATCATGGCTTATCCATATGGATTTCCGTTTTGTGACCTTCCGCCAAAAAGAAATTGCCTACTGATAAGGTTACGGTAACCGATTGGGCGGGATTCACAAGTATGTGTCTATCTACTTCCTTTCCCGCTCATTATTCTCAAGCATTATAATGCGTTGTAAATTACTTTAATGTTTAAAAATTTAGATTAAGATATCTTAATTTTAGAGTAATGTAAGTCATTCTTATGCCTTCCATGTACTCATGATCTCTTTCTTTTACAGGAGGAGTATATGAAGTGTGAGAGCAACTTCTGTGGGGTGAAGCGCCCGGACTTCTACGGGCACAAGGCGTGCCGGACCCACGCCCCCTGCGCCGCCAAGAAAGGCGACCTGAAGTATTGGGACCCGCAGAACTGTACAGTCTGCAAGAGTCGTTTGGTCGAGGCGTTCGACGATCCTCCTTCTGCGAGAGAAGCTACGCAAATGGGTGCGTGGCTTCCGGAAGAACGCCACCGGACCGTATCTTGCCAACGAAGATTTGAGCGCCTTGCTTTTCCCAAAGGCATCCAAAGACTCTGTGGTCCCCCGTGATCAGATCCCCACCGTCCACATCGTGGTGGAACCTGATATTGTCATGGCCCAGTCCATGCATGAGTGCCATCTGGATTCCGATAACGTGGAACGTATGTCAGAAGTGTCAGAAGAGATGGCGAAGAACCTCATGGGCGAGGAACTCGACTATGAGGAAGATCAGTTGGAATACCCTGATTCGGAGACCGAGGTCGCTCCCGCTCCTACTCCCGCAGCAACTCCTGCACCGTCCGAGGAACCTGTTCCTTCGACTTCTGCCACCCCGGACCCTCTTCCATCGGCCACTCAGGAGGTCTTCAAGAGGCTTGAAGCCCTCATGGAAAGAAAACTACGAGAAACCCAGGAGCAATTCCGGACTACTCTGGTTAATCTTAAACAACCGAAACGGATTTCGGTTAAGGACCTCCCCACTTGCTCGGAAGCTAACCCATGGAGATATGCTGAGCATATGCCAATCACGACTGTAAAAATCTACATCAGTGAAAGGGTTGGCTCTATCTTGTTGGAAGAAGTGGAATTCTTCCCAAATTTCGAGGCTTATCCGGACTGTTACGTCCGGCTCAGGTCCGAACCAGCCTCAAAGGAAGAGACCGAACCGAAGGAGGTTATCGTGTTCGATCTCGAGAAGGCCCAGGCTATGTTAGCCCAGGCGGTGAAGAGTAGGGGTTTCACCAACTCCAAGATGCCAGCGCTTAGCAAGAATCATCCAACCTTCGTTGCGCCGAATGCTGTGACTTTCCCCTTCATCGAAAAGGCCTTCACAGCGGTCTTAAAGGCAGTGGAGGAAGGGAAACCTTGCCCTGCACTGGAGGAGTGCAGACCCTTCTCCCTTACTGTTCCTCCCGATGATAGGTACTGGAAAGACGTCCATTCAACCTTCACGGTAGGGAAATTAGAGCCTGACGTAGCCGGTCGTCAATTTAATGAGGACCTGCCAAGGCTAAATGATCACCTCCTTCGTAGGGAACAGGATACGAAGGAGAGGCTTGCCGCGTCGCTGTCCCACCAGGTACAGCTAGAACTTATGGCCGGGGATACTAGAGTCCCGGACTTTTATATGGTCCTAGCCAAATCGCACTTGGCAACGCTGACGAAGGACCTATATAGCTTCACTAGGGCTCGCAGAGCCTGTCGTGAATTCGTGTTCGCCAACGCGACGGTGAAACACGAACCCCGGAGGCTGATTTCCTCCAATATCCGGGGTTACTATCTCTTTCCTTCCTCTCTAGTGAAAGAGATTGTAGACAAGGCCGCCACGGAGAATAGGAACCTTCTCCATAAGTGGGGCATGTCAAGAAAGAGGAAATCCTCTCAGGACGATGGCCCTCAGCCTAAGAGGAAACCTCAAAAGCCGAAACCCCAGCAACGTCAACAGAGACGGCAGTTTCCGGGTACCGCTACTCCCTAAGTGGCCACACAGCCACAGCAGACCTTTCAGTTGGTCCCCCAACCAGTGGTGTCGCAGTCACCGGTCTTTACCCCTGCATATGAGCAACACGCTACTACCTTTCGTCCCAGAGGTAGGGGCTCAAGCAGAGTTTCCGGCAGAGATTCGTCTCGCCGTCCCTCCAGAGGCAGAGGAGGAAGGGGAGCTAGCGGCCGAGGTGGCAAACCCTCGGGACACCAGAAGCAATTTTTGTTTCCGGTGGGAGGAAGACTCCGCCAATTCCAGGATCGTTGGACCTTCGATCCCTGGGCGCACAGCATCGTCAAGAAGGGACTAGGCTGGAGCTGGACTCAACCACCCCTAGCCTTCCAGCAATTCTTCCAACAGTCAACCCCCCTCCTGGAAGAATATGTCCTAGAACTCTTGAAAAAGAAGGTGATCAGGAGGGTAAAGTCAACCAAGTTCCAAGGGAGACTATTTTGCGTTCCCAAGAAGGACTCTGCCAAACTCAGAGTCATTCTAGACTTATCCCCTCTCAACAAGTTCATTGCGAACAACAAGTTCAAGATGCTGACTCTGCAACAAATAAGGACCCTTCTGCCTCAAGGGGCCTACACGGTCTCCATAGACCTGGCGGACGCATACTGGCACGTTCCAATGAATCATTACGCTTCCACCTACCTAGGATTTGAACTCCAAAGGAAAAGTTACGCCTTCAGGGCCATGCCCTTCGGGCTCAACGTGGCTCCACGGATCTTCACCAAGCTGGCAGACGCCATCGTCCAACAACTCCGTCTTCAGGGCGTCCAAGTGATGGCCTACCTAGACGACTGGCTAGTCTGGGCGACATCGCCCGAAGTTTGTGTAAGAGCCTGCAACAAAGTCACCCAGTTCCTAGAGCATCTGGGATTCAAGATAGACACCGAGAAATCTTGCCTCTCTCCAGCTCAGAAGTTCCAATGGTTGGGAATCCATTGGGATCTTCAGTCACACCGCCTTTCCATTCCACAGAAGAAAAGGAAGGAAATAGCAGGGTCTGTCAGATGACTTCTGAAATCCAAACGGATCTCAAGACGACAGCAGGAACAAGTTCTCGGCTCTCTACAGTTTGCCTCTGTGACAAACCCAGTGCTTTGCGCACAGCTAAAGGATGCCGCGGGAGTCTGGAGACGTTTCGCATCCATCGCTCGAAGAGACCTCAAGAGACGGCTTCCAAACAGACTTCACTCACTTTTAAAGCCGTGGTCGGAAGCAAAGGCCCTGAAAAGGTCCATTCCTCTTCAACACCCGCCTCCATCGATCAACATCCACACGGACGCTTCACTGGAGGGTTGGGGAGGTCACTCCCACCAACGACAGGTTCAAGGAATATTGTCTCCCCTATTCAAGACGTTTCACATCAACATCCTGGAGGCCATGGCGGTTCTTCTCACCCTAAAGAAACTCTCCCCGCCTCCCTCAATCCACATCCGTCTGACTCTGGACAACTCGGTGGTAGTCAGATGTCTCAATCGTCAGGGCTCGAGATCGCCCCAGGTAAATCAGGTACTTCTTCCGATCTTTCGTTTGGCAGAAAAGAAGAAATGGCCCCTGTCTGCAGTTCACCTACAAGGATTCCGCAACGTGACGGCGGACGCTCTATCACGGACAAGTCCAAAAGAGTCAGAATGGTCTCTAGACGCAAGGTCATTCTCCTTCATCTCTCACCAAGTCCCGAAACTTCAGATCGATCTCTTCGCAACGAGCGACAACAATCAACTTCCTCGATATATGGCCCCGTACGAGGACCCCAAGGCAGAAGCAGTGGATGCCATGTCACTGGATTGGAACAGATGGTCCAGGATATACCTGTTCCCTCCCCCCAACCTTCTGCTGAAAGTCCTCTCCAAACTGAGAACCTTCAAAGGGACAGCGGCCCTAGTGGCTCCCAAGTGGCCCCGGAGCAATTGGTACCCTCTGGTCCTGGAGCTGCAGCCCACGCTGATCCCCCTACCGGGCCCAGTTCTCTCTCAACAAGTACAGAAGTCGACTGTCTTCGCTTCATCATTGAAAGTCAGGGACCTTCATCTCATGATTTTCTCTCCTTAACCGCAAAGAAAAGGTTTGAAATCTCGAAGAAAAGTCTAGACTTCCTCGAGGAATACAAGACTGAATCTACACAACGGCAATACGAATCTTCTTGGAGAAAGTGGGTCTCGTTCGTCAAGGCAAAAAATCCTACGGAAATCACCATTGAATTTTGCATGTCCTTCTTCATTTACCTTCATGGACAAGGCTTAGCATCCAACACGATTTCCACATGTAAATCGGCTTTGAATAGACCACTCCTGTTCGCCTTCCAGATTGATCTGTCCAGCTATATCTTAAATAAATTACCAAAGGCATGCGCTAGACTACGCCCAGTACCTCCACCAAAACCTATCTCTTGGTCTCTGGACAAGGTGCTCCATTTTGCCTCTAACCTGGACAACGATTCGTGCCCTCTAAAAGACTTGACTCAAAAATTTATCTTCCTTTTTGCTCTCGCCTCGGGAGCCCGAGTCAGTGAAATAGTGGCATTATCAAGAGAAGAGGGTCATATCCTGTTCACAGATACAGGAGAGCTTACCCTCTTCCCTGATCCGACGTTTCTCGCTAAGAATGAACTACCCACCAAGAGATGGGGCCCTTGGAGAATCTGCCCCCTGAGGGAAGATGTCTCTCTATGCCCAGTGGAGGGTTTAAGGTCTATCTTCGAAGAACTTCAGACTTCGGTGGAGGACAACTCTTCAAATGATAAACATCGGGTAGTCACTTGTCACTGAAACAACTAAGAGCGAAAATCACCTACTTCATTCGCAGAGCAGATCCTGACAGTACACCCGCAGGTCATGATCCTAGAAAAGTCGCGTCTTCTCTGAACTTCTTCCAGAGCATGGATTTCGAAAGCCTTAAGAGCTTCACAGGTTGGAAATCGTCGCGCGTTTTCTTCAAGCACTACGTGAAGCAAGTGCATCAAGTTAAACATTTAGTGGTAGCCGCAGGTAGTGTTATGAAACCTGCCGTTTAACTCTGCATAGAACAGTGAGTTACTTGGGACTTTAACTCTACGGGTGCCTGTGTTGACCCTTTTGTGATACATAGTGATTTCATGGACACTTAGTGTTTCTAATAGACTGTTCTTACCAAGGTGAAATGTCATAGACTTTACATGTGTGCCACATGCTCTAGGGCATGATGTGTTTTTCTTTGAAAAAGACTGACGTTCCTCTGGAACTTGTGTTTCTAAAAGCGAAATTTCTTTTCAGATTCAAGATTGAAGTCTTTATTTTCTATGTACATTATTCTTTATTATTGAAAATTAACTTTACAATTATTATTGCAATTGTTATCACAATAATCTGCAATCTTTGAAATAAAATGTCTATTTTATTACATGTGCATCTCTCTCCGCTCCTATTGTTTATTATGAAATATATGATTGTCATAGTTTCATTTACCCCTTTCCTTCTGAAAGAGAAGAATAATATAGATATACTTGTATTATATACTCACTCATACTTTGATAATATTCCTACCTGAATATTTACCTTCGTCCTGCCTTCGAGACCAGATTGATCGCTCCTCCAGGGAGTGTAGTAAATGTTAATCACTTACCTATTCTTGATAATATTCCTACCCGAATATTAACCTTATGTCTTGTCTCCGAGTCTTGCACGAACTCTCCGCAGGGTGAGTAGCTCTTCAATGATCGCTTCGAGATATTAGTATGGTCCACCAGGACTTCTCTGCCAGGGGGGCAGGAAGCTGGTTCTTCACGGAACCTCTAGTAAGGACATGTTACATACCTCTATTCGAAGCCCTTGGCACTTGCATAAAAAAGAGGAAATTTTCCACGATACATTAATTCTCTGGTACACTTCCATCAGGACGTCATGGCTTGAGCCCAAAAAACGGATTTTGAGCCAAGCGAAAAATCTATTTTTGGGTGAGATAGCCATGACGTCCTGATGGACCTCCCATCTATTCTAGTCCAGCCTTTCAGGCCCCACCCTGTCCTGCTGTATCATGGAGATTAGCAAGAAGCTGGCCTCAGGATGAGGACGGACGTGACGTCATTTAGCAATGGCGCCCGTTTGTTTATGTTTCGAGTACCAAAAGCAGCCACGGATGAGTGTAACTGTGGAACGGCTCCCCAGTTATTTTCCACCTTTCCATATCGAAGTGTTAACTCTATATGGGGTGCAGATAGCTATGTGGCGTGTTAATACATGCGTTCCCTGTTGATATACGATATCCTAGAGGGAAACCTTTAGGGTACTCGCACCAGAAGTTAGAATTCTGTGATAACCTTTAGTTTAATTCTCTGGGAATATCCACTGTAGTTAAATATACCCTAGGAAGCTACTGAAGGAACCTTCCATCAGGACATCATGGCTATCTCACCCAAAAATAGATTTTTCGCTTCGCTCAAAATCCGTTATATAGGTGTGTGTGTATATATATAAAAGTATGTAAATATGAATGCCTGCATATATCGAGAGAGAGAGAGAGAGAGAGAGAGAGAGAGAGAGAGAGAGAGAGAGAGAGAGAGAGAGAGAGAGAGAGAGATTATTCTCCTGATTATGCAGTCATACTTATTAGAATTCATCCAAAAACCAGTTGTTTTATAACACGATAAAAAACCTCAGGTTTTATTTTCATGACTATGTCATTTTCTTCCTTGACATTCAGTATCCAATTAACTATTTTCAAGGACAGTATTAAAATACAATGGTTAATCCGTCAAGTCCTTTCAATTAAAACATTGCCCTTCATAATATAGCAAATAGTCTCTCATAATATTTCAAACATGTTTTGTTTTTATTTATACGTACATTAACATTAGCCTTTTAAAGTTTCATTACAATCTTGAAATAAATTCTTTCTAGTTAAAAACTTTCTATAAAAAAAAACGAATTTCCCTTTTCTTCATTCAATTTCATTTTATCCTAATTCGCACAAATATTACCAAAAGAATTTTCCTTCACTTTTGATTATCAAAACATTATAAATATGGCCAGAATGTGATGAAAAAGTAAATTTAAATGTAAAACCTACATATTTTAACGAATGGATCGCTTATGAATTAACTAAATTATTTGGGCAGTAGGCGACAAACTCATTTTATGCGTGTGTATTTTGCAAACTATCTTTTGAAAACATGCAACATTAGGTCCAATTATTTTTATCAATTGCATTCAAAGTTAGCTATGGTTTAGGTCCACTACCAGACTCTTATATATATATATATATATATATATATATATATATATATATATATATATATATATACATACATATATATATATATATATATATATATATATATATATATATATATATATATATATATATATATATATGTGTGTGTGTGTGTGTGTGTGTGTGTGTATAAATTATATACATGTAAATATGTACATATATATGTATATATAGGCTATATGTATATATATATAAA
>NC_090738.1:106508302-106510802 GCF_036898095.1 Palaemon carinicauda
AATGATAGTAGTAACGATAATAATGATAATAAAAGTAAGAGATCAATCATCCACAGATGATAATTCTACAAAACAGAATTTGATCAATTACGGCGATGTGGACTATAGACACGCCCCTTTTAACTATGAAACACATCAAAGGCAGATTGAAATAATTCTGTTTTAATTAACCTTTCAAAACGACACTGCTAATTATACCAGAATTTATTCATTAAAGATGTTATCCTGGCCGTTCTCCACAATGGAAGTGGGCGGGCGACCCCAATGAAGCCTTAATGATCTTACGGGATTAAGACAACCTCCAGACCTTGGTTGTACCACTTAATTACCAAAACAGGTTGTAATTGCTGCAGGAAACAAATAACAGAATACCATGCACATACACACACGCTCATATATATATATATATATATATATATATATATATATATATATATATATATATATATATATATATATATATATATATATATATATGTATGTATGTATTTATATATACATATCACCGTAGGCAGTATATTACCATGCTAGACAGTATATCTTACCGTGCTAGGCAACATATCTTAGTACCATGCTAGGCGGTATATCTTAGTAATACATCTTTGCCAACGGTTATACTCGTATAAGCGGATGAGCAGCTTAGTGGAGTAATGAGAGCCTTTGGCATGTTGGAAATACTCCCCAAAATCTCGATGAAGTCACTGGCAGCAGGGTGACGGATCGCGTTAAAGGCGATGGGCAAACTGTTTCCTCAGCTTTTACTCCTGATGTCTGGCAGTTGATCTTATTAGAATTAGTATGAACCGACAGGGGTTACTTGCCTTAGATAGGTAGGGTTTAAGGCAATGGAAAAACTGTCTCTTCGGCTTTTACTCCTGATGCCTAGCGGTTGACCTTACTAGAATTGGTATGGACTACCAGGGGTCACTTGGCTTAGTTAGATAGGCAGGGTTAAAGGGGATGGACAAACTCTCTTTGGCTTTTACTCCTGATGCCTGGCGGTTGATCTTACTAGAATTAGTATGAACCAGAAGGGGTCACTTGCCTTAGTTAGATAGGCAAGGTTTAAAACGATGGACAAACTCTCTTTGGCTTTTACTCCTGATGCCTGGCGGTTGATCTTACTTGAATTAGTATAGACCAGAAGGGGTCACTTGCCTTAGTTAGGTAGGCAGGGTTTAAGGAGATGGACAAACTGTCTCTTTGGCTTTTACTCCTGATGCCTAGTGGTTGATCTTACTTGAATTAGTATGGACCGGCAGGGGTCACTTGTCTTAGTTAGATAGGCAGGGTTTATGGCGATGGACAACCTGTCTCTTCGGCTTTTACTCCTGATACCTGGCAGTTAATATTACCAGAAATAGTATGGAACGGCAAGGGTTATTTGCCTTAATTAGATAGCCACGGGTTTAAGGGGATGGACAAACTGTCTCTTCGGCTTTTACTCCTGGTGTCTAGCGATTGATCTTACTATAATTAGTATGGACTGGCAGGGGTCACATGCCTCGGTCAGATAGGCACTGTGCCTCACAAGGAACTGGCTATCCTTTGATGTATCTAGCCAATGAATCCTCTATGGATTTAGTCAGTCAGGGAAAGAAAATATAACAGAATGGCCCCAAGTCCCTGGCGTAGCGGGGTGCTAAGAATCTCCCGGTTTAAAAATACTGAAGAAATATTTAAAATAGGTAATTGGAATGTTAGAAAGATGAATCAGATTGGGAAGTTAAAGCAAGTGGAGAGTGAATTTATGAAATATAGGTTGGATATCTTGGCCCTAAGTGAAACACGTTGTAAGGGGATTGGTAAGGAAACTTTAGACCAAGGCAATATATATACCTAATCAGGGAGATCAGATGGAATTGGAAGAGAAAGTGTTGGAATGATGATGACACCAGGAGCAAAAAAGACATTAACTGAGTGGAGAGCTGTAAATAGTAGATTGTTACTAGCAAAGTTCAAATCAAAACAGTGCAATAAGAGTATTATAATTTGCCTTGCCCCAACAAATGATTATCGTAAAGAAAGCGAAGATGAATACTGTGAAGAACTGCAAAATGTTATAGGTGAGATCCCAGAGAGAAATATGAAAATAATGATTCGCGACTTCAATGCTAAAGTTGGGAGAAGTAATCCAGGGATAGAGAAAGTGATGGGTGTCAAGGGTTTTGGTGAAGTTGCAAATAAAAATGGAGCACATTTCATAATGTTCTTTTCAGCAAACAATCTTGTCATTGAATGTAATCTTGTTCACCACAAGAACATTCACAAGTATACATTGACTTCACCATGTGGCAATGACAAAAATCGGATCGATCATATTGACATTTATAAAGAGAGAAGTAGGACACTGAGAAATGTAAGAAGCTATAGAGATGCAGATATTGATAGTGATCACCTGCTCCTCATTGCCACACTGAAATTAAAACTGGAAGCACCCAACAGAAAGATAAATAGCATACCTAGGTTTGATACAACTAAGATTTTAGAAGATCATAGA
>NC_090738.1:106534138-106549138 GCF_036898095.1 Palaemon carinicauda
TATGGTACCAAAAAAAATACTAATATACATATGATTCGGTAACTTGTTAAAGAATAATTGTTACCTTTGTTAGAAACATAGATTAACATAATACGATAATTAATAAAAATATTTGTTACCTTAGTAAAGATTAAATTTTAGTGCACAAACACGAATTCCTGGTACGTACAAGTACCACGGTTTCGTACATATATATATATTTATATATAGGGCTGATATATTTTATTAGATGCCCATATATTCTGTTATTTTTATTTTTTCTTTCTCTTTTCTTTTAACATTCCGGCAATATATTTTATTAGATGCCGAAAGAAAAAAATGACTTATATTTTTTTTTTAAATGTTTTTTAAATGTATTTTTAACAATGCAAATGTTCAATAATTTCTTCAATTACATATAACTAGCGTACTAACTGCTTTTCGTACACACACTATTTCCAGAGCATTTTACTCATTTAGCGAATGAGGTGGCCACTTCAAACGGCTTTAAACTGAATTAAATAAGGAGTTTTGTCTGGACATGGCAAAACGTTCTGTTTTAGCTGCCAACTGTTCCGTAACCTACGCCAAACAAGGATGTTCACGGCGATAAATATCATCACCGTCACACTTAATCCTGCTAGTAGTATGGGGTGAAGAAATTCCTTATAAGTTGGTGACAGGTGGTCCATCTCGGTCAATTTCATCAACCGCTTGGCTACCTGTTTGTTGTATGGGAGAGGTAGTGATGGCATTGTAGACGTCCATGTGAAGTTCGCGAAGTAGGCTCGTTCTGTGATGATAGTCCTTACCCCGGTCACCATGGAATTAGGGGAAGTCCCGATACAACCATCTGCTGCAACAAAGATGTTTGCAAAGGACGTGGATCCGTCCGGGCATGATACATTGAAGTCGTCCTTGTCTTATCGTATCCACGAGCCATTGTTCAGCCTGCAATTGAACTCATTATTGTCAAAGGGATAAAGCTTATCCAGACAATTTTCACTTGTATGGGAGAGAGCACCGTCTAGCACTATACCTAACTCGCATGAATCCATTAAGTTTTTATGGAATTCAAATGAGTCAGCTGTACATATTTTTCTATCCATTGCATCTGAACAGTGAGTTAATTGATTTAGGTCTTTAATGACCGTATATGTTTCCTTGTCTGGGGAAATCAATACGTGTCCTGTCAAACTGGATATTACTGGATTTGAGTGATTAGTCATGAAAGTCGGAAATGGTGATATCCTGTAAGATTGCCAGCATCAGAAGAATCAAAGGGAATTGTAATCCTAATCTTGTTATTTTCAACGCTTACTGTAATTAGGCTGTAATAAAATTCTAACCTACGTTCGCCTAACAAAGGATCATAGCCTAGTTTATCCCTTCCGTTCTCCAGAACTAACTTTAAGTAATTTATAGGCAACAAATGGGGCGACAGTACACCTTTAGTTGCTAACGTGATAGCTTCTACATAATCTTTGGATTTCTCAATGAAATGTGCAATTCTGTTATGTATGTGATCTATCTTTGAATCATAATACGTTAACGTTGCCAACAAATCCTGTACTTCCATAATCTGACTGATATTACTGGAAGGTTCATTTACTAAATCCATAATTTGATTGATTGAAGCTTACTGATTCCTTAGTTCTGACATAATCAATTCATCTTCATGAGTCAAGAACTCAATTTTCTTATTTTGATTACTAATCTTAAGACGATTGGAAATTCCTAAACCTAAACTTGCAATAGACCCAAAGATGTTTAATGCAGCAAAAATAAATGGATTTTGTCTTTCTTTATGTTCGTGTCCTACAGTCCACACAAAAGGTCACGAGCCAAAGATTCTGTCTCGTAAGTCTTATTTTGCAAGTCATCAGATAGCATCTCTGCAACTTTTAGTGTCGATCCAAGCGAACTCTCTGTAGTCAAATGAAAATGTCTTCTATGCAACGCATCTAATGAGACAGAAAACCTTGAAATGGCGGTTTTTAAGCTAGTGACATCATTCTCTGGAAGAAAAATTGCTTGCATATTCACTTCTACAACTACGTTGGTCGATGTAATAAAAACGTCTTCTTGTCTTTCAACTATAGTGCCATATTTAAAATCTATACTTTTAGTTTTAGAGCTCATCCCACACGAGAAAAATGTCTGAGCGAACAATATCACTCCCAACAACAAAAAATTCATCTTGGAAACCTGTAACGAGAAAAATATATGTAATTACTCCTGTATTAAGAAGAAAACTTTTAATCACACAAATAAAAATTTTTCCCTCACTTCTTTCCCTCTTTTTTTTTTTTTAATTTCTTATGTGAGCCAATGGTACTATTCTCTCATCCGTGGGTTGGGATACGTTTTGAACTCTAAACCTATTGGCCGTTAATGTTTCCAAAATGTTAAATGGGCCTTCAAACTTAGGTGTTAGTTTATAATTGAGTCCTTTACACACATTTATCTGTATATATACATTATCACCCACGGTATATGTTTTAGTTGGCTTCACTACTTTATCATGATTCCTTTTCATTATGATTTGTGATTCTTCTAAATTCTTTCGAAGGATATCATATCGACTTTTGCTTGCATTTATACATTCTTTTAAAGGATTTGATAGATTAGTTGTAGGCGTTAATACATGGAAAGGCGTTCTAACTGGGGTACCATACAATGCTTCATGCGGTGACATTTTAATTGATATATGATATGAATGATTCAGAGTACTCAGTGCCGCAGGTATTGCAATATCCCAGTTGGGGTCTGATCCCCCTAGTGTTACTCTTAATATATTTAAAACCTTTCTATTTGCTCTTTCCACTAGCCCATTCGACTCTGGGTGATATATCATGGTATTTATTTTCTTTATGCTAAGGAATTCACACAATGAGGTAAGAAAGTGATTATTAAATTCACCACCCGAGTCTGAGATTATCATGTGTGGAATTCCATGTTTACAAATGTAACACTCGTAATACTTCCTAGCGCATTCAATCGCAGTTTTAGTTTTAAGCGCTATTAGTTCTGTATATCGAGTTAAAGCATCTATAATTACTAAGAGGTGCTTATTTCCTCTGTCTGACTCGTAAAATCCTGTTAACAAATCTAAATGTATTCTTTCAAAGGGTTGATTGGGCACGGGATAAGCCCCTAGGCTGACAGGTGTTTTCGTATGCCCTTTGTTTTCCAGACATGTGCGACAATTAGCTATGTGTCTTTTTATATCTGTAAGCATCGTATGCCAATAAAACAATGATTTGGCTTTCTGTGACATTAATGAGAACCCCGGGTGTCCATGTAATGGATTTGCATGCAACCAATTCAGGACAGTGGAAATAAGTGAGATTGGTACTACTACCTGGTCGTTAGTTACATGTGGTGTATTGCGGGTTTTCCTTGTCACAGTCCTACACAGAATATTATCTTTGATTATATAATTCTGCTGCTTATACTTTATATATCCCTTTTCCTTATGATTGCCTTTCAAAGCATTTATAATTGTTTCTATTTTCTGATCTTTTCTTTGCTCAGTCTGTAATAATTCAGCGCTCCAGCCTAAATCTTCTTGTTCAGATATCGTTTTAACAATAGGCATGGATGTTGATATATCTATTAATTCAGCGAAAGACTCCGTACAGGATGACACGGGGTTGCGTGATAATGCATCCACAATGATATTTGCTTTCCCAGGTAAATACCCGATTCTTGCGCCAAAATCTTCAATGATCAAATGCCACCGAGTTCGTTTAGGGCTGTGGTTGAAGCCTTTAAAGAACTCGGTTAGTGGTTTATGGTCAGTAAGAACCTTAACGGGATAACCGTAAATTATGAACTTAAAATGCACTAGTGAATTAACAATAGCTAGCCCTTCCTTGTCTATTACTGCATACTTACTTTCGGAAGTTCTCAATTTTCGAGAATAAAAAGCTATCGGGAAAAATTGTTTATCATATTGCTGAAGCAATACCCCTCCTACTCCTAAGTCTGAGGCGTCGGTTGCAATGGAGAATTCCTTACCGAAGTCAGGAAATTTTAAGATAGGAGAACTACACAGTTCATCTTTCAAGGTATTAAACGCCTGTTGATGATGCTCAGACCATATGAAATCTACGCCCTTCTTTGTAAGATTAGTTAAAGGAGCGGCTATTATTGAATAATTGCGTATAAAACGCCTGTAATATCCACTACAACCCAGGAATTGCTGTATTTCCTTGACATTAGTAGGTATGGGAAAATTACGTATAGCCGACACCTTATCATGGACTACTTTAAGACCTTGGCTTGACACCATGAAACCCAAATATATTAATTCTGTTTTGAAAAATTCACACTTACTAATCTTTACCCTTAAGTTATTTTGTCTTAATCTCTGTCTTACTAATTGTAACTTACGTAGATGTTCTTCTAAGGTGTTGGAAAAGATTACAAGATCATCCATATAGGCATGCAATATATCCCCTAACAAGTCTCCAAACACTATGTTAATCATTCTTGTAAATGTTATAGGAGCACAACGTAAACCAAAAGGCATCCCTAAAAATTCATAATGTCCCCTGGCTGTGCTGAAGGCTGTGTATGGGATACCATCTTCTTCTAATGATATCTGGTGAAAGCCTTTAAGTAAGTCCAAACTGGTAAAATATTTATTCTGACCTAACAAAGACAAAATATCGTCAGTACATGGCACTGGGAATCGATCAGGGATCGTCTCCTCGTTTAGACGATGGAAGTCTACGCAGATACGCCATGTTCGATCTTTTTTCGGTACAACTATTAATGGAAAATTATAAGGGCTGTTTGATTTCCTAATGACTCCTTCTTCTAGCATTTTACCTACTTTATTTCATTCTGGAATTTCATAGGGAGTCTGTACGAGGGTACATTGATAATTTTCTGCTTGTCCTTTAACCTTATTTGATGCTCGATCACATCTGTTTTTCCTAAGGATCCATCCGTAGTGGAAAAAACATCATGATATTTAGTTAAAAGTCCAAAAATTTTCTGCTGAATTTCTTCGTCTTGAATGTCTTTATTGATTTTATTTTTAATAGATTGCAAAAGGGATTCATCCGCAACTGATTGAGAGTGATTGATTTCAGCAACGGTAAGAATACGATGTTTATAAACTTCTACATCCAAGATATGTTGATTTTTGTGAATTACTAAAGTGTTATTTAAATGATTACAGACTTCAATATTTCATTGTTGATGTGAGCCTACTGTATAAATAGCTTGTGTGACAGACAATCCGTTAGTTTTCAAAGTGTCGGAAAGGATCAATATTTCAGATCCCGGTAATGTTTTCTTTATTTGCACTATTAAATTCGAAGGTATGTTTGGCTCGATAGATTGCGTGCAAGATGATGTTAACGGTGAACGAGAATTCTGCTGGGTCGCGTATATTATTTCTTTATTAGTGAGACAAGTTATTGGTTCTTCAACGTACGTTACGGTTACATTTGTCGTCTCCTTTTTATCCAAAACTGATTTTAAGGTATTAGAAGACTTATAGAATTTCCCTTTGATATACACGCCGTGCTTGGCAGGGGCTAGGATAATGTTTTGATTTCCCATAGATGGGTATCCTATAATTACAGCTGTATACATATCAATGTTTTGTACAACAACAAATGTATTGGCAAACGTGCGTTTACCGACTTTGAATTGAACATGAGTTATGCCTATGACATTCAATTCATTTTTTCTTATACCCGAGAGTCAAACTCCGGATTTTTCTATCGGAAAGTTCGAAAACAACAAATGATGTGTCCTCAAATCCATGATATTACGTGGACTACCAGAGTCAAAAAATAACGTAAAGGATTTGTGTTCTAAATTTACAGCATATAAGGTTGGTCGTAACTCATTTTGGTTTATTATTGTATGAATTCATTGCAAATCTACGGAACTGACTGTGGAATTGACTGTGTATTTCTGGGATTCTGTTGTGTCTTACGCGAGTAACATTGACTGTATGAATGAGTCGAACTATTATGTATCGAACAGTTTTTCGTTCTGCAGTCCGCGATTAAGTGACCTTGACGTTTGCAATTATAAAACGTCATTCCCGCTACTTGACCATTATTAACTACGTTCACTTGTTGTGGCTTTGTTTCATTCTTTGCAAAAACTTGAGTTAACACGGGATCGAGGTCTGGACACTTAGCCATGTGTTTCTTTATTTGTTTATATACATCCAATTCCGTACTTGCAGGCGTTAACTTTTTATCAAAACACCGCACTAAAGCTTCAGGCAACATAAGTGTCATGCCATGCAAGTTAAATAAATTAATCGTAAAAAATCTTTCACGGAGATGTTATCTATAGTAACCCAAGTGGATTTACCTAAAATATCCTGATATTCATTGTGCCTATCAGCTATGAGAGCTGCTCTCTCAATAACATTAAGCCGATTCATAGTGGCTTGATAAAGTGTATTTCTTAACGTTAATACTACATCCAAGGCTTCTTCACCCCCATAGACCGCGCGTAACCTAACTTTGAAATCAGCCAAGGTAACTGCTTCTTGAAATGAAACACCTCTTAAATACACACTCGCATCCCCCATAGAAAAATCTATAAAACTTTTAGGTTCTTGTAATTGTACAAAAGGGTCTACGATTTGTTTGGCATTTAAATTGGCATCGACAGATGAAATCCATGACTCCACATTTTGAGGCAAGAACCCATTAACCCGACCCTGAAAAGGAAGGATTGCAGACCTGGCATTTACAAGCGTCACAATCGGGAGAGGATTATTCTGTCCTACGCCACTAGGTCCAGGGGTGGGGCTCACAGGGGGCGTCATGACTGCTGTATTTCTTTTCCTATCTCTTCGACCACTTGCAATTCTATCAAAATACCTATATGAATACAGACGTCCACTGCGTAAACGCATAAGCACTCAATGATAAAGATTATAACAAAATTCCCCAAAACAATGCTACTAATCCCAAGACATTTCCCGAGAATTTCTGAAAGAAAACGGAACACAAAGATATTTCCCGAGAATTTCTGAAAGAAAAAGGAATTAGCACATAGAGAGAAAAAATTCTAGATGAGAATTCGGAGTTGAACACAGTTTCCTTTAATGAAAGGAAAATGAAAGATTAGCAAACCACTCACCCCAGTAATAATCGACTAACGACTCGTGATAACTACACTTCACTGCCCAAACTGAAATGAATTTGAAAATTGTACTTAGCTTTTATATGGTTCTGTGTGATGTCGTCACATCCTCTCTCTCTCTCTTGATGTTTGGGTGAATGTTTCGTCCGAGTTTCCGTTGAATGTAGTGCTTCCTGGATATGTTTTGTAAGCGTTGAACGTCAGTCCTTGGGTTTCCTAGGATGTTGATTGAAGATCCAGTTCATCAGTTTATATGTATAACATTCATCAAATGTTTTTAGACTTCGATGGACTATGTTACTTAGTCAAAATTGTAGATTCATTAACGTTGATTTCTTGAAGATCTTTCTCTGGTTTTTACAGCTTTATTTTTGATTTCTTGAAGATCTTCCTCTAATTCTTAGAGTCTTATTATTAATTTCTTGAAGATCTTTCTCTGATTCTTAGAGTTTTAGCACTGCCACCATTTATTAGTGTGCTACTGTTATTAACACACATTGAGTATGTGTTGTTTGAGATGTTGAGTCTTGAAATAAAGTTCATCATTGTAACTTTAAAATGATTTATTCTCTAAAAACAACAGTGTTAAACATCTCCATCACAGGAGTGTAGCTGGTTTGGTCGGATGACCAATTCAGGTGAAGTACAGATATGAACTGCCTAAATTATCGATATCACAGATATCGTATGTTTAGTTGTCTCAGCATTTAAACACAATATGTAAACTTTACATTCGTCTCGGAAGACACCTGCATCCAGTGACGACACAATCTTTCACACGGTATGCATTTGTGTTGATGCTTCAGAAAAATGTTACATTGCTGAGGGATGCAAAATACATCCTAATATGATTTTATCTGACTACAGCAAACCTCACGCTAGCATCTTCATCCACAATGACATATTACGTCATGTGTTTTAAACATGTAATAACTAACTATTACATATATATATATATATATATATATATATATATATATATATATATATATATATATATATATATATATATATATATATATATATATATATATATATATATATATATATATATATATATATATATATATATATATATTTATACATATACGTGTGTATATATATATATATATATATATATATATATATATATATATATATATATATATATATATATATATATATATATATATATATATATATATATATATATATATATATATATATATATATATATATATATATGTATACTAATATTACTGCCTCCTCTTCTTTTTCTGTTGAACTTCAGATGCAGCAAATACTTTCTGTGCGTATTATACCATCAATTACATCCGTCTAATTTCATAAATTTATAAGGATATCGAATATGCATTTTAAATGTTTTTCATATGTTTTGATTAGCAATTTGCTTTAGTTTTGGATAGTTAGCTACATCGGTATTACATACATACATACAGATACCAAAGGCACTTCCCCCAATTTTGGGGGGTAGCCGACATCAACAAATGAAAAAAAAAAAAAAAGGGGGGGGACCTCTACTCTCTACGTTCCTTCAGCCTAACCAGGGACTCAACTGAGTTCAGCTGGTACTGCTAGGGTGCCACATCCCAACCTCCCACATTATCCACCACAGATGAAGCTTCATAATGCTGAATCCCCTACTGCTGCTACCTCCGCGGTCATCTAAGGCACCGGAGGAAGCAACAGGGCCTACTGGAACTGCGTCACAATCGCTCGCCATTCATTCCTATTTATAGCACACTCTCTTGCCTCGCTCACATCTATCCTCCTATCACCCTTCCTCTTGTACTTCTCCCATCAACTCTTGCATTCATCACCTTCTTTAGCAGACAACCATTTTCCATTCTCTCAACATGGCCAAACCACCTCAACACATTCATATCCACTCTAGCCGCTAACTCATTTCTTACACCCGTTCTCTCCCTCACCACTTCATTCCTAACCCTGTCTACTCGAGATACACCAGCCATACTCCTTAGACACTTCATCTCAAACACATTCAATTTCTGTCTCTCCATCACTTTCATTCCCCACAACTCCGATCCATACATCACAGTTGGTACAATCACTTTCTCATATAGAACTCTACATTCATGCCCAACCCTCTATTTTTTACTACTCCCTTAACTGACCCCAACACTTTGCAACCTTCATTCACTCTCTGACGTACATCTGCTTCCACTCCACCATTTGCTGCAACAACAGACCCCAAGTACTTAAACTGATCTACCTCCTCAAGTAACTCTCCATTCAACATGACATTCAACCTTGCACCACCTTCCCTTCTCGTACATCTCATAACCTTACTCTTACCCACATTAACTCTCAACTTCCTTCTCTCACACACCCTTCCAAATTCTGTCACTAGTCGGTCAAGCTTCTCTTCTGTGTCTGCTACCAGTACAGTATCATCCGCAAACAACAACGGATTTACCTCTCATTCATGGTCATTCGCGACTACCAGTTTTAATCCTCGTCCAAGCACTCGAGCATTCACCTCTCTCACCACTCCATCAACATATAAGTTAAACAACCACAGCGACATCACACATCCCTGTCTCAGCCCAACTTTCACCGGAAACCAATCACTCACTTCATTTCCTATTCTAACACATGCTTTACTACCTTTGTAGAAACTTTTCACTGCTTGCAACAACCTTCCACCAACTCCATATAACCTCATCACATTCCACATTGCTTCCCTATCAACTCTATCATATGCTTTCTCCAGATCTATAAACGCAACATACACCTCCTTACCTTTTGCTAAATATTTCTCACATATCTGCCTAACTGTAAAAATCTGATTCATACAAGCCCTACCTCTTCTAAAACCACCCTGTACTTCCAAGATTGCATTCTCTCTTTTATCCTTAATCCTATTTATCATTACTCTACCATACACTTTTCCAACTACACTCAACAAACTAATACTTCTTGAATTACAACACTCATGCACATCTCCCTTACCCTTATATAGTGGTACAATACATGCACAAACCCACTCTACTGGTACCATTGACAACACAAAACACATATTAAACAATCTCACCAACCATTCAAGTACAGTCACACCCCTGCCTTCAACATCTCAGCTTTCACACCATCCATACCAGATGCTTTTCCTACTCTCGTTTCATCTAGTGCTCTCCTCATTCCCTCTATTGTAATCTCTCTCTCATTCTCAACTCCCATCACTGGCACCTCAACACCTGGAACAGCAATTATATCTGCCTCCCTATTATCCTTAACATTCAGTAAACTTTCAAAATATTCCGCCCAACTTTTCCTTGCCTCCTCTCCTTTTAACAACCTTCCATTTCCATCTTTAACTGTCTCTTCAATTCTTGCGCCAGCCTTCTTTACTCTCTTCACTTCTTTCCGAAACTTCTTCTTATTCTCTTCATATGACTGACCCAATCCCTGACCCCACCTCAGGTCAGCTGCCCTCTTTGCCTCACGTACCTTGCGCTTTTCCACATTTTTCTCTCTATATTTTTCATACTTCTCTATACTATTACTCTGCAGCCATTCTTCAAAAGCCCTCTTTTTATCTTCCACTTTTACCTTCACTCCTTCATTCCACCATTCACTGCCCTTCCTCATGCTGCCTCCAACAACCTTCTTGCCACATACATCACTTGCAATCCCAACAAAATTTTCTTTTACTAACTTTCACTCCTCCTCTAAATTACCAGATTCTCTTACTCTCACCTCGTCATATGCCATTTTCAACCTTTCCTGATATTTACTTTCTACCCCCGGTTTTATTAGCTCTTCAACCCTCACTAGCTCCCTTTTACATCCACCTACTCTATTCCCCCACTCTTTTGCTACAACTAATTTTCCTTCCACCAAAAAATGATCAGACATACCGTTAGCCATACCCCTAAACATGTGCACGTCTTTCAATCTTCCAAACATTCTTTTAGTTATCAACACATAATCCATGAATGCCCTTTCTACTACTCTTCCATTTGCCACTCTTACCCATGTATACTTATTTTTATCTTTCTTTTTAAAAAAGCTAGCACTTATTACCATCTCTTGTTCAACACACATATCTACCAGTCTCTCACCACTCTCATTTTCACCTGGTACGCCATACTTCCCAATGACACCTTCTACCTCTCCAGCGCCCACTCTAGCATTTAAGTCACCCATGACAACTACACAATTCCTTCTACCCAGTCCTAGTTAATTCATTCCAGAACTCATTCCGCTCTTCTTCACTTTTCTCACTACCTGGCCCATACGCACTGACAAACGCCCAACATTCCCTACTCAACCTAACCCTTACCCACATTAACCTAGATGATATCTCCTTCCATTCCACTACTTTACCTGTCATCCATTCACTCAGTAATAAAGCCACACTCTCACTCGCTCTTCCCCTTTCAATCACAGACACTCTACCAAACATTTCACCAAACATTACTTCACCCTTTCCTTTCATCTTTGTCTCACACAAGGCCAATACATCCATCCTTCTACTTCTAAACATACTTCCAATCTCACATCTTTTACTCTCTATTGTACTACATCCACGCACATTCAGACACCCCAAAACTAGAGTGCGGGGAGCAGTCACTCTCCCCCCAACTCCATCTCTTTGTTGATGCCTCGTAGGATTTTTATACAGGAGAGGGGGTTCCCAGCCCCCTCGTCCCGTCCCTTTTAGTCGCCTCTTACGACACGCAGGGATAACGTTGGCGCTATTCTAATTGTTTCTATGCCCCCGCGGCTATTAATATAGATTAGGAAAGGAAATACCAGAAGTTAATCTTATCATAAAACTTATTTTCTATTTTTTACTTTAATTAAGCACACTAAAGATACGTTATCACTTACACGTAGAAACAATATTCACGGGAATTAAAAAAAAAATCAAGCACGTTACAATAAGCAAAGAATACCTTAACATTTTAGTAAAAATATATCAAAACAAGAATGATATTTTACTTATTTCAATTCTAAAGGTTACCTCTGATAGAATAAACAATATGACAGCGAGTTGTCTGAGTTCAGAGTCGTAAACAAGCTCAACCTTTGGTTGTGTGGATGTAGATTAATGTATTTCATTCTCACTTGATGTTAACTTTAACTTTTCGGTATTACATAGATTTTTTTTTTTTTAAATATTTTCATTATAAACTGTTATTAGAACACGGCAAAAGCTTGATATTGCTGAACATTTTTTATTTTTTTATTTAAATAAATATTTGCTACTGAGGAATTACTATAGATAAGACTTAGGATTTTGCACGAATTAAAAGCCTTTTATTTTTATTTTTAGAGAAAAGTGTGTATTTTTTTCTCTGGAAATCTCTGAAAGTGAAGTTGCAAGACTCATGTTTTTTTTTCAAAACTGGATGGAATCCCCTTAGAGTTTTCTATATTATTATTATTATTATTATTATTATTATTATTATTATTATTATTATTAACTAAGCAACAACCTTAGTTGGAAAAGCAAGATGGCATAATCCCAAGGGCTCCAACAGGGAAAAATAGTCCTGTGAGGAAAGGAAACAAGGAAATAAATAAACTACGAGAGAAGTAATGAACAACTGAAGTAATACATTTCAAGAACAATAACAACATACAAATAGATAATTCATAAATAAATTATAAAAAGTCAGTTTAGATGAGGATGTTAGTTTCAATTTTTTCTATTCTGCCACATGTTGGTAAGCATTAACCCATTTTGAAATTGGTGTTAATTTATATATATATATATATATATATATATATATATATATATATATATATATATATATATATATATATATATATATATATATATATATATATATACCTTGGTCTTCCACCGTCTTGTGTTGAGTTCCCTTGTTTGAGGGTACACTAGGTCGCACTATTCTCTCTCATTGCTCTTCCTCGTGTTTTTTTTAACGTTTTTGTAGTTTATGTGTGAAAGATCTATTTTATTGTTGCTACTGTTCTTTGAAAATTAGAATTTTTCATCACTTCTGTTGTAATTTGTTTATTTTCTTTCCTCACTGGGCCAATTTCTCTTTTGGAGTCCTTGGGGCTATAGCATTCTGCATTTCCAACTAAGGTTATGGTTTAGCAAGTAATATCAACAACAACAACAACAATAACAACAATAACAATAACATAACAATAACAATAACAATAATAATAATAATAATAATAATAATAAATATATATACATATATATATATATATATATATATATATATATATATATATACATATATACATATATATATACATATATATATATATATATATATATATATATATGTATATATATATATATACATATATACATATGTGTGTGTGCTTGTGTGTGTACATGTTTAAAATGGTAACTCTTTATTAACAACCAAAATAATTCAAGCCCCCAAATAATATCCTGAAGGAAATATAATAACTTTCCATTTATATCTGCTACTCCATGATACACGGTTTGCAATGCTTGACCCAAATCTAATTATTTCGTATCTGATCTATAATCCTCCATGGTACTCTCTCTCTCTCTCTCTCTCTCTCTCTCTCTCTCTCTCTCTCTCTCTCTCTCTCTCTCTCTCTCTCTCTCTCTCTCTCAACACTGACCCATCGCCTTTTATAAGTCGTGGATAGTGGAACTTCAGGATTCCATAACTTACAACGAGTCTGTGTCTATATCCCTTTCCTTTGATATAGGATTTTGTGAGTTTTACTTTCTTTACTGATCCTATTTGTTGTTATATCTTTTCTCATTTATAAATATATCTTTCAAAGATACATTAATAAATGTATTTTTTAAATAAAGGTAATATTTCAAAGATACATTTATTATTGTATGTTTGAAATGTTGCCTTTATTTCAAGGATACATTTTTCAAACAAGGGAAATATTTCAACTTTTCATGAATCGATATATCCTTTGAATATTACATTTATTTGAAGAAAAAAAAATATATTTTTGAAATAAAAGTAACATTTCAAAGAGACTTTTGTAAATACATCTTTGAAATGAGGGTAATTTTTCAAAAATACATTAATAATATATCACTGTAATATCACCTTTATTATAGCGAAATATAATCTACATATTTGTTCTCGTTTTGTTTTTATTTATGGCACTTAGAGGAAAATGGCAAGAGTTATTCTTGCTTGCTTTGTGCATGTTCTCTAAGTTGTGGTTTAAGGACAAATTATTCTTTCTCTTGGGTTGTGGTTTGATTCCCGCTTAAATTCGTTAGTTCCTTTAGTGTGTGCAACCTTACAATCATTCTTAGCTAAGGATGAAATTTTGATGATGATGATAGATATTCAACGTATTATCAAGCTTGTATAGATACGTGGCCTTTTAATATCGAGACGCAAATATTTTCAACGTGAATACATTCTTTGAGCTTTGCCAAACGCGTTTCCTTCTGAATTTCATGAAAGAAACCGACATAATAATTAACCCGAGGTAGAGAGAATACGCCCATAATTGCTACCCAGTAGTATCTAATTATATAATCTTCTTTTTATAAAAATGGAGCATATTTACACTAACACTTTCTTTTTCGTGTTCAGTGGCTACACATAAAATCGTAATTACTGCCATCTAGCGCCATGAGGTGTTAAAATTACTGGGTATGTTATGAAATGAGTATTGAAGTAATAACCTCAGTACATCCACGTGTATTATACAGCCATTGTCTTAGATTTTATGTCAAGATCAAAGGGCAAGAATTAAGCAACATCCTCTATTGCACATTACTTATCATAGGGAACTATAAAACGCATAAAAAGCAAGTTACAATTTAAATGTATTTTTCGTTTCTCCTCTTCATTATATTATCTTACAGTATGTTGAGTCTGATTGTTCATAGATTTAGTAGCATCGTCAACGACTCTCAATTTA
>NC_090738.1:106556638-106559138 GCF_036898095.1 Palaemon carinicauda
AAACTGTAGTACATAACTTCCCTTGTGATCCAAAGTTTGCTCTATCCATTTTCACTAAATGATTCTCCAATCTATTCAGATACTCTTCACCTGTTTCTTTATCTTTCTGTTAAAATGTTTGTATTTCAGAAACCAATTCAGAAATTTTTTCCAAGATTGTTTTTTTTCAAATTTACCTTTTAGCAAGTTTATCACGTCTTCAATGATAGTTACACTGTTAGTGTTTAAATTTTCTATAACTTCTCTTGACATAAATTCTGATAATCCTCCAATCTCTGTTTGTTTTTAAACTATCCACCAATTCGAAAAAAATTTTAATTGGAGGAATGGTTGTCTGTTAATCCCATAGCCTTAATTCATGGCAATAACTTTCAAAATCCTGGCCATTAGTCCAGATTGGAGCTTTCCTATTTTTAACCAAATTTACCTGGTTATTTCCACTTCCAACTTGGTTTATCTCAAAAAAAAATTTCAATGAATTTTCATAATTTGTCTAGTCTTTCATCCATATCACTCTGTTCATACATTGCCTGTTTGTTTCTTTACCGAAATCCCACTTTTTGTGAGTTTTTCTGGTGCGAAATATTGGTTGTTCTGTTTTTAAATAGTTTATTGCACTGTCCACAAATTCTAGCCTCATACCTCTGATCTAACTTTTTTTTCTTTTTTTTTGCTGCCTCAAAAAGTTAATTTGTTTCTATCCACCGTTTTACCTGTTCCACTTCACCTAAATTCAAATCATTATTTTCACACTTGCTCTCATCTCCATTTTCTTTATGTCCCAATACCGGGCCTTTACACTTATGACAAAATTTGAAAATAGAATTTCCAGCATTGTCTATGGATCCAAAGTTAGCCAGTCGGGTAAACTGGTTCATAAGCTCACTTTCATCTTCAATGTATCCTGGTAAGGAAACTGCAGAGTATTCTGAAGATGTCATCTCTCCTCGTGAGGGAAAAAAATATATATCAACAATTTCCGATTATGACTGTTTCACTTTATTGTAGATAGTAACATCAGGGTTCAAGGTTTCTTCCAGAAGATCCCCAAGCACTCACAAACACTCAAAACAGCAAAAGGAGTAAGCTACTGTGAAGACTCGTAATTACCATTCTTCGGCTCACACAACTTCAGGCTAACGTCGTCTGCCTCACCATGTATCAACAGTTCAGCATCATCAAAACAAATTTTTCTTCATCTATCCATGATATCTGCTCCCCGAAGCACTCTGTTCGACAGAACCAATACGTCCTTTCCAGTTCATAAGCCGAAATCCATTGGTTTTCCTTCTCACAGACGGCTTCACATTTGCGGCAACTTACACACTGAACTTCCGGATAACTCCCCTCCCCGATGTTCGGGAACTTTTAGCTGCTCATCATTTTCTTTTATCTTTCGTAGTAAAATTCAGTCTCTAAGAACAATTGCCGCAGTCCCTCAAACCACGCTCTGCTACCATATAATACCCAGGGTGTTAGAGAGACGTCAGTTCCTCACACAGGAACTTTATTAATTAAAACATACACGGGAGCAATAACAAACCTCGAGTCTCAGCGACACCAAGGTTACGAGGGAACAAGCAATAAGGATTATAATCTCAGGACAACAAGGTTACGAGGGAACAAGCAATAAGGATTATAATCTCAGGACAACAAGGTTACGAGGGAACAAGCAATAAGGATTGTTATCTGTTAAACAGTCGTCACAATACGGTTGATGTTGGCCCTTCAGCAGAAACTCGTGTGTCAACAGAGGGTGACCAATACGTAGAGAGAGAGAGAGAGAGAGAGAGAGAGAGAGAGAGAGAGAGAGAGATCAGTGGTTAGGGAGCTTTTTATGTAGTGAACTTACCGTAACCAGAAATTGGAATGAGCAAAGTCTCTAAATCCCCGTCTCTCCTCACACGATTGGCGATTCTGACGGAGGACCGAACATCCGAGATCTGCGGGATCTTTTTATGAATCATAAATAATTAGTAATGAGTAATTCCGTCACGTAACTTTGAAGCTTTAAGTAGTATATGATGTAATTTTACTTTCAAAATGCGTTTCCAAGCATAGCTTAAATATATTATTATGTTTGATTTCTGATGATTATTACAAACAAGTATTTCCAAATATTACCAAAGGTAGGGTATACATTGCAATAATAAAATCGGAAGATAAATTTAGAAATAAATCTTATATTTTTAATAACAATAACATTAAAATTATTAAAATTATTAAAATTATTCATATCTCGTATACTTACAAACATATATATACATATTTACACACACACACACACACACACACACACACCCACACACACACACACACACACACACACACATATATATATATATATATATATATATATATATATATATATATATATATATGTATATATATATATATATATATATATATATATATATATATATATATATACACACACATATATATATATATATATATATATATATATATATATATATATATATATATATATATATATATA
>NC_090738.1:106564138-106569138 GCF_036898095.1 Palaemon carinicauda
TAATACCTCTCCAAAAGATATATCGTAACATTCCACAAAATCCTATCAACACTAAATTGTTCAAAACCTTTAATCAAAACACGGCCCTGTTATCATCAATTTTTAAAACAGACTCGCTTGATCCCAAGTTTCTGGGCACCAAAAATATATTATAAGATGGACCCATGTCCGGGAACCAAACAAATAATATTATATATATTACGGCTGGCAAGCTAAACAATCTCTCGAGATCCAAACTCACCTGTTTGCTTTTACATTAAATATGTTACATACCCGAACTCTGAGACAGTTATATAACTCCCAGACAGCAATATATAAAACACTGAATATCCAAAGGTCTCTTAAGTACACTCAAACCAAAACTGAGGAATTATTCTTAAGACTTAATACCTATTCAAAATCCTCTCTTACTTCGATTCTTTACAGTATACGAGCGAGTATGCAATAAACGCTGATAATTGAAATAATACACTCTTTACATAAATAAATATATTTTATATAAATTAAAAAACTTTGAAAAGAATTTACATAAAACAAATAAATCGTTCAAAATATTACGTCTGAATAAAACTTATATTAAGACAAAACTGTTACGATCTGAAAATAATATAATCATTTGAGTTGAAATATTAAGTCTGAATAAACCTTAGACTAACACAAAAGAAATAGTACTTATGAAAATTATACAATCACTAGATTCACTTGAATTGAACTTCTATACCAATATATAAGCTTGATGCTTAATGAGAATAGACAATGCCAACACTCACCCCAACACTATAGATTTAAAATCACCTTTGTCTTCCTTCGCTATGTTTCATCACACGATTTACGTTTGGGGCACAAAATCACTTTCGAGAAAACACGCTATAGGTACTAAGATAGAGTGAGGGAGGCACTTTGGCTCTTTCACAGGATGGCTGCTTCTCTACTGCCGCTATGCAGCCCCGGGGGCTGCATATATTAGACTTAGCTACTTCCAGAATGTTTCAGGTCCGAGATCTGGAAGCATGGAGGTGTTGGCCTAAGGCGCATGGTTGGCAAAAACTACTCTCTCGGACGTGTACCCCACAACATGGAGACACCCAACTTTTGTCCTTGAAATGAAAAAAGATAAGATCTAATGCTAGGATTTTTGCTAATCTTCCAAAATAAGTGGCAAAACATAAGAACGGCGTATTTTCTCTCAAACATGACACAATATCTCAGAAGAATATAAAAAAATATTACATAAGCCCTTGTTCCTATCTCGTATGGTCACAAAACACTCTTAAACAAATTACGCAAGACTTCGTAACAAAAATACGTGAAATAAAAAGTTAATTCTTAAAAATAACGTAAGTGTACTTATACTGACTTAAATGAAAAATACAATGAAATTATCGACGAAAGTCTTGCGTAATTTACATAATAAACTTATACCTACACGAGTGGAACTCACCTAAAGAGCTGGCTAACCTCTTCAATGCACATATGAAATAAGAAATAAAATCAAGAATAAACTATTGTATTTACTCTACACTAGACCAACTTCATGAGAATAGACACACACACACAAACACACACACACACACACATATATATATATATATATATATATATATATATAGGTATATTTATATACATATATATACATATATATATATATATATATATATATATATATATATATATATTTATATATATATATATATATATATATATATATATATATATATTATATATATATATATATATATATATATATATATATATATAAATATAAATATATATATATATATATATATATATATATATATATATATATATATATATAAATATATATATATATATATATATATATATATATATATACATATATATATATTATATATATATATATATATATATATATATATATATATATATATATACATATATATATATATATATATATATATATATATATGCACCCTGTATAAAGTGTTGTTCCCCATGGTATTAGCTATGGGGTTTTAACAAGCATTTATATGTTGAGATTGTTAGAGAATATCGGGACCTCTGGAACTTCATTGGACTTTTATGTTAACATAAGACAATTTTATTCAGTTCGTTCACTCCTGAATGAATAGATACAAATATACTTATATTTACATATGTCACATAGAAGTATGATCAATATAGGCATATTCTAATGGTTACATATACATTAAGAATATGAATTATAACAACTGGTGTAAGTGTTATGCCTCTGTAATTATTGCAATCAGTCAGGTCTCCTTTTTTTTTTTTTTTGCTATTTTTACGAACACCTCTAACTCCCATTCATCCGGCTTTTCCTCTTCATGCCAAGTTCTACAAAATAATATTGTAAGTAGTCCGGGAGTCACTTCATTTTCGGCCAGTATCATCTCAGCAGTTGTTCCATCGGATCCCGGGGCTTTCCATCTCTTTAGTTCTTAGAGAACATCTTCAACTTCAAACACAGTGAATTCCTTCATGGGCAAATCAAGGTCATCCTCAGCTTCAGGTATATCAGTCAATTTATTCCCTTTATATCTCCTTTTCATAACCTCACTTAAGTGTTCCGTCCAACGTTGTCTTTCTTCATCTTCTGTTGTTAAAACAGAGCCATCTTTCTATTTTATGGGTAGCCTATAAGCTTCTTCTTCGATCCAGTCGACATTTCACTTCCTGAATTCATAGCTTTGTCAGCCTCATTTGCTTTATTGTCTAAATATTTTCTACAGTCATTCCTGGCTTTTCTGTTTACCTCACTACCAGTACTGGAATACTTAGCATACTCTACCTTAAAATTTTCATCACCTCCTCGAAAAATTTCAACAATAAATTTTTGTCTTTGTCTTCTTTTGATAGTATCCCAAGTATTATTTGATATCCATGGCTTTCTCCTTGTAACTGCGTGTCCCAAGATTTCACTACCAAGTGACTGATATATGTTCTTGATATCACACAATTCTTCATTAATTGTCTGTTTTGTCTCTTAAGGTCTCTTGAGACGGCAAATCGATTCCTTCATTCAATTGCAAATGTTATTCTATGCTCTTCTTCTAAAATCTTAGTTGTATCAAACGTAGGTATGCTATTTATCTTTCTGTTGGGTGCATTCAGTTTTAATTTCAGTGTGGCAATGAGGAGCAGGTGATCACTACCAATATCTGCATGTCTATAGCATCTTACATTTCTCAGTGTCCTACTTCTCTCTTTTTAAATGTCAATATGATCGATCTGATTTTTGTCAATGCCACATGGTGAAGTCCATGTATACTTATGAATGTTCTTGTGGTGAACAAGAGTACATTTAATGACAAGATTGTTTGCTGAACAGAACATTATGAAATGTGCTCCATTTTCATTCACAACTTCGCCAAAGCCCTCGACACCTATCACTTTCTCTATCCCTGGATTACTTCTCCCAACTTTAGCATTGAAGTCGTGAATCAATAATTTCATATTTATCTCTGGGATCTCACCTATAGCATTTTGCAGTTCTTCATAGTATTCATCTTCGCTTTCTCCATGATAATCATTTGTAGGGGCATAGCAAACTATAATACTCTTATTGAACTGTTTTGATTTGAACTTTGCTAGTAACAATCTACTATTTACAGCTCTCCACTCAGGCAATGCATTTTCTGCTCCTGGTGTCATCATCATTCCAACACTTTCTCTTCCAATTCCATCTGATCTTCCTGATTAGGTATATATATTGCCTTTGTCTAAAGTTTCCTTACCAATCCCCTTACAACGTGTTTCACTTAGGGCCAAGATATCCAACCTATATTTCATAAATTCACTCTCCACTTGCTGTAACTTCCCAATCTGATTCATGTTTCTAACATTCCAATTACCTATTTTCAATTTTTCTTTAGTAGTTTTAAACCGAGAGATTCCTAGCACCCCGCTACGCCAGGGACTTGGGGCAATTCTGTTATATTCTCTTTCCCTGACTGACTAAATCCATAGAGGATTCATTAGCTAGATACATCAAAGGATAGCCAGTTCCTTGTTAGGCACAGTGCCTATCTGACCGAGGCATGTGACCCCTGCCAGTCCATACTAATTCTAGTAAGATCAATCGCTAGACATCAGGAGTAAAAGCCGAAGAGACAGTTTGTCCATCCCCTTAAACCCCTGGCTATCTAATTAAGGCAAAAAACCCTTGCCGGTCCATACTATTTCTGGTAATATTAACAGCCAGGCATCAGGAGTAAAAGCTGAAGAGACAGGTTGTCCATTGCCATAAACCCTGCCTATCTAGCTAAGGCAAGTGACCCCTGCCGGTCCATACTAATTCTAGTAAGATCAACCGCCAGGCATCAGGAGTAAAACCCAAAGAGACAGTTTGTCCATCTCCTTAAACCCTGCCTACCTAACTAAGGCAAGTTACCCCTTCTGGTCTATACTAATTCTAGTAAGATCAATCGCCAGGCATCAGGAGTAAAAGCCGAAAAGACAGTTTGTCCATCATTTTAAACCTTGCCTATCCAACTAAGGCAAGTGACCCTTGCGGTTCATACTAATTCTAGTAAGATCAACCGCCAGGCATCAGGAGTAAAAGTCAAAGAGACAGTTTGTCCATCCCCTTTAACCTTGCCTATCTAACTAAGCCAAGTGACACCTGCTGGTACATACTAATTCTAGTAAGATCAACCGCTAGGCATCAGGAGTAAAAGTCGAAGAGACAGTTTGTCCATTGCCTTAAGCCCTTCCTATCTAAGGCAAGTGACCCCTGCCGGTTCATATTAATTCTAATAAGATCAACTGCCAGACATCAGGAGTAAAAGCTGAAGAAACAGTTTGTCCATCGCCTTTAACGCGATCCGTCACCCTGCTGCCAGTGACTTCATCGAGATTTTGGGGAGTATTTCCAACACGCCAAAGGCTCTCATTACTCCACCAAGCTGCTCATCCGCTTATACGAGTATAACCGTTGGCAAAGATGTATTGCTAAGATATACCGCCTAGCACGGTACTAAGATATGTTGCCTAGCACGGTA
>NC_090738.1:106576638-106581638 GCF_036898095.1 Palaemon carinicauda
TCTTTGACTTCCAGGATATTTCAACATATTGGAAATGTCTGGACAGTTCCTCAAAGCAGAGATTGAAAGTTCTTATGAATTTATATTTTATCTAGTTGAGTGCGTTTTGGGTATTCGTATTTTGGAAAAATTATATTTCATGAAATGATTGGTGAGAAGTAAACCGCTTAAAAAAGTATTAATGAGGGTTCGAAACCAGGCCGGTCAGATACTATAGTTTTTTAGTGATTTCGCATGTGGATCTGATCCCTAAGTCGTTAGTAGAATCCAGTCTTTATTGTGTTAATATAAATGACTTTTTGAAATATGAAAAACACCTTTAAAAGTACAAAATTTATCATTAATCGAATGCCAAGTCACAAACCTACCAATTAGCTAGGATGGTGAAGATGGGTTGATTTCAATTCCAAGTACAAAAAACCTGAATTAGACAGGTATAATTACAGAAGAATTGTCATTGACTTTTATCTTTCTACGTGGCTGAGTAGTATGGTCAATTTCACACAAGTATCCTGGACCAGGGTTCGAAACCCGGCTGGTCAGATACTATAGTTTTTAAGTGATTTCGCCTGGGGCTCTGATCCCGAGGTCGTTAATAGAATCCAGACTTTAATGTGTTAATATATATGGTTTATTTGACATATGAAAAACACTTTTAAATGTGCAAAATTTATCATTAATCGAATGCCGAGTCACAAACCTATCAATTAGCTATGATGGCGAAAATGGGTTGATTTCAGTTTCAAGTACAATATATATATATATATATATATATATATATATATATATATATATATATATATATATATATATATATATATATATATATATATATATATATATATATATATATATATATATATATATCTATGTGTGTGTGCGTGTGTATGTTTATGAATGTGTACGCAGTACTGTCTCTATATATATTGTAGGTACTGTGTATATAACCATTCCTTTTATCAGGAAGTGTCCGTTGAGAATCACTACGTAACAACTGGCAACGTCACAATTAAGAAAAAAAAAAACAAGTAAAAAAGAAGAAAAAAAGAAACTCACAATCTTCATAATATCCAGCCCCATTTCATTAACATATTCGCAATAATGTTGCAATGTAAAATTTAATGTATTTTACAGTATTCAAAGATCATCTGATTAACTTGTTTTTATATATAAAGGCAAAATATTCATCAATACAAAAAATAAATAACCTTGTTTTTTTGCCTTATTTCAATTAACTTTTTAATGAAATTTTCGGTTGTCGTTATAATAGTACTTTTATACTGTTTCAAAAAGTGTATATATATATATATATATTTATATATATATATATATATATATATATATATATATATATATATATGTATATATATATATATATATATATATATATATATATATATATATATATATATATATATATATATACAGAGAGAGAGAGAGAGAGAGAGAGAGAGAGAGAGAGAGAGAGAGAGAGAGATACGCTTTTATATACAATATACAGTATACATTCAGTTTATATTTTACATACACATATATATACTTGCATATGTACACCGTTTATATATATATATATATATATATATATATATATATATATATATATATATATATATATATATATATATATATATATATATATATATCATCATCATCATCATCTCTTCCTACGCCTATTAACGCAAAAGGCCTCAGTTAGGTGTTAGATTCGCCAGTCGTCTCTATCCCGGAAGGTGAGAAGAAAGCGAGAAGACGAGGAAGTAATATATATATATATATATATATATATATATATATATATATATATATATGCCATTGATAGTTCACTGGAAAACAAAAGACCATCTATTAATGGTCTTCCTATGCCAGTCCACACCCGCAAATTTTCCTAGCACGTCAATCCATCGTCTGTCTTCAGTTTATATACCCCATAACTACATTAGCTAAGTAATATTTGGCTTTATAGATGACGTTCCTAGAACAATTTTGTTAGATGGATTAAAAGAAATACTAGAAAGAACTTAAGAGTTAGCTTTTATTGGAGGATTGGAAATAATTTATCAGCTTTTTATAGTTTTTTTTTTTTTTTTACTCTAATGATTTTTGTGGATTATTATTGTTATGTATACATATGTTTATTTTTTAGGTCTGGAAGATGTAATCAGGATAATTATGAAACGTTTGGAATAATTATAACGTTTGCTCTATTATTATTATTATTATTATTATTATAATAATAATGATAATAATAATAGTTATTATTATTATTATTATTATTATTATTATTATTATTATTATTATTATTATTAGTTAGGATACAACCATAGTTGAACACACAGGATACTATAAGCCCAAGGGTTCCAACAGAGAAAAGTAGCTCAGTGAGGAATGGAAATAAAGAAATAAAGAAACTATATGATAGGTAATAAATAATTAAAATAAAACATTTAAAGAACAGAAACATCATTAAAACATATCTTTCATACAAAGACTCTAAAAAGGCTCATGTCAGCCTGTTCAACATAGAAATAATCGCTGCATGTTTGAAATTTTGAAGTTTAGTGATTCAACTATCCAGTTAGGAAGATCATTCCCCAACTTGGTCACAGCCGGAATAAAACTTCTAGAATACTGTGTAGTGCCTGTTATCTTAATTCATATTTTTGGCTATATTGTAAGTCGCTGGAACCTCAGTTTCTTGAGCCGGGTTCGATTCCCTACCTTCGTATGGATAGAGATGTACAACATTGAATGTGTTACATACAAGAATTTACCCTGGATACATCAAAACACTGTTTTATAATCAGAAAATAAATAATTACTAATATCTCCAATTCAATATAAATTTGTAATCATCAGTTAGCTTTATTGCAGATTTGTAATCGGTTTTAGATTACGCAAATTAAGTTAATATAAATTGAAGTGAGCCGTGATATTCATTGTGCCTTTACCTATATTCTGTATCAATTAATAATCAAATTAATTGATATTTTGATGGAAATATGTTCTGTATAATATCTGACTAACTATTTTTTTTTTTTTTTAGATACAAGACCATCACCATTTTATTTTCGCATTGAAATGTAGTTATCATATTTTTATAATGAACCTAACTCACAATAGGGGAGAAGGTTTAATGTTGAAGACTACTATGTTAATATATATATATATATATATATATATATATATATATATATATATATATATATATATATATATATATATTATGTTTATATATAAATCTATTATAGATGTATATATATATATATATGTATATGTATATATATATATATATATATATATATATATATATATATATATATATATATATATATATATATATGTCTTACTTATAACTGTAATCGAACAGTTTAACATGTTTTTTCAAAAAGGCCCAGAAAAGAAACACAGGAAATATGAATAAATCACACTATATTTCGGTCAATAAACACCCTCTTCAGGATGTAAAGTAAAAATGAGGGATACAGTGGAGAGTGACGGTTTATATATGAAAGCAAAAGGGTGTGTTCAATTGTTCTATAGTTGTTATAATTGCTGGAAGGATTAGCCAAATTCAATTACATCCAGGTGCGTCTTCTTATTGTTGAGCAGATAATCCACGGAGACCGACCACCAGACATGCATCAGAGGTCAAGACTTCCTCCAAGCGGCTCAACAATAAGAAGACGCACCTGGATGTAATTGAATTTGGCTAATCCTTCCAGCAATTATAACAACTATAGAACAATTGAACACACCATTTTGCTTTCATATATAAACCGTCACTCTCCACTTTATCCCTCATTTTTACTTTACATCCTGAAGAGGGTCGATGTTTATTGACCGAAATATAGTGTGATTTATTCATATTTCCTGTGTTTCTTTAATGGGCCTTTTTGAATATATATATATATATATATATATATATATATATATATATATATATATATATATATATATATGTATGTATGTATGTATGTATATATCATATCTGTATATGTGTTTATGTATTTTATGTATATATATATATATATATATATATATATATATATATATATATATATATATATATATATATATATATATATATATATATATATATATATATATATATATATATCTATATATATATGCATATAAATAGATAGATAGATATAGATATGTATATGTGTGTATATCAAAATATGTATGTATGTATGTGAAAATTGTACATATCCAATATTAAGTCATGTCCCTGAACAGGACCCGAGAAAAGTCAACACGACGGTCATTGCCACAAATATGCTTTACCAGCTGAATGTTGCTTCATCCAGCTGAACTTCAAACTTCCACAAGATGAACCGAGTATCATACCTGTACAGAATACTCATCTATTTTTCTAAAAACTTCCTCTGCACAATATTTAATTCCATAGAAACTTCTTTTGCTCAATACTTAATTCAATAGAAAATTCCTCTGCACAATACTCAATTCAATAGAAACTTCCTCTTCACAATACTTAATTCAGTAGTAACTTCCTTTGCAAAATACTTCATTCAATAGAAAATTCCTTTGCACAATATTTAATTCAATAGAAACTTCCTTTGCACAATACTTAATTCAGTAGTAACTTCCTCTGCACAGTACTTAATTCGATAGAAACTTCCTTTCCACGATAATTAATTCAATAAAAAATTCCTCCGGACAATACTTAATTCAGTGGAAACTTCCTTTGCATAATACTCAATTCAAAAGCAAATTCCTATGCAAAATACTCAATTCAATAGAAACTTCCTTTAAACAATACATAATTCAATATAAAATTCCTCAGCACAATACTTAATTCAATAGAAACTTCCATTGTACAATACTTAATTCAATAAAAACTCCCTTTGCACAATACCTAATTCAATAAAAATCTCCTTTGCACAATACTTAATTCTATAGAACTTCATCTGCACAATATTTAATTCAATAGAAACTTCCATCGCATAATACTTAATTCAAAAGAAAATTCCCTTCCA
>NC_090738.1:106586638-106594138 GCF_036898095.1 Palaemon carinicauda
TCTTGTGTCATCGGCGAAACTTCTCACTACAGAGTTTTTAACATCACAGTCTATGTTTGAGATCATAATAACAAACAGCAGTGCAGCTAATACTGTACCCTGTGGCACGCCAGATATTACCCGATCTTCATCTGATTTCTCGTCATTTGTAACTACTATCTGTTTTCTGTTTTGCAGAAATTCTTTTACCCATTTTCCTATCTTTCCCACAGTATTATGCTTTCTCATTTTATCTCTAATATATTATGGTCTACCTTGTCAAAGACTTTTGCAAAATCTAGATAGATCACATCTGTGTTTTTTTCATTTATATTTTTGTATATGTTTTCATAGTGTGCTATCAGTTGGGTTTATGTACTTTTCCCGGGCACAAAACCATGTTGACCTATATTAAATCATTTATTCTCAACCAAATGATTTATTATTTTCTTTTTTATTACCCTTTCATAAACTTTCATAATATGTGATGTTAGACTAACAGGTCTATAATTGCTTGCCTCTAGTCTTGATCCACTTTTGAAAATAGGGGTTATATAAGCTAATTTATATTTAACATATATCTTGCTCATATCTACACTTTGTCTTAGCAGTATTGCAAGCGACTTTATGATAGTGTATGCATTTTTTTTAAGAAAATCGCTGGAACTCCATCTGGTCCGGGTGCCGATCCATTTTCTATTTCGCTAATAGCCTGCACAATATGTGCTTCATTAATATCTATAACTGTTAGATATTTAACATTTTCTTCTCTCATTTCTGTTTCATTAGTCTCATTCGCAATTCTTGGTGTGAACTCACTTATATTTTTCTGCTAATATGTTGCATATTTCTTTTTTTTATTCGTTAACCTTCCTTCAATTCTTCGTGGGGCTATTTCTAATCTCCCTTTATTCATCTTTTTTTGCATAGGAGTAAAATACTTTGGGTTTTTTTTCATATTTTGAAGTGACATTTTATTCTAAGTCCTTATTTTCATTTTATTTTTATTGTATAATCTTTTGTTCTACATTTTCTATCTTACTTTTTACTTCCATCATTTTCCACACATTTTTTTTCTTTTGCAAGATTTTTCTTCCACTTTCTAATTTTCTGAAATAAGATCCTTCTGTCTCTTGGTATGCATGTCTGATGTTTATTGTTTTTTTTTTCGGTACATATTTTTAAACAATTTTCTCCAGTATTTTGTTCAGTATATCCGTATTTACCTGTATATTATCACTTACGAATACATTTTTCCATTCTTTGTTGAATTCTTCATTTATTTCTGACCATTTTATATGCTTACTATAAAAATTATATTTTCCATATCTTTCCCATCGTTTTGTGCTTTGATTATCTCTGCGATCACTTGCCTTGGAATGGACTATTAATTGCATGACATTGTAGTCTGAAATTCCCGAGTTATACACTTATTTCTTAAACATAATTAACCTCATTCACAAATACTAAATCTTATCTTCTGCGCTACTATAACTCTTTTTTATATGTATCTATACAACCAATTTCTTCTATCCGTTCTTTCCAATCCACGAAAGGAAAGTTAAAATATCCGCATAGGAGTATATTCCAGTCTTTATGGTTTATATATATATCATCTATTTTTTCTAATCATTAAGTCAAACTTCTTATTATTTTGGGGTCTGTAAACTACAATATTCACTAGTTTTTCATATTCAAATTCTACCGCAATCAATTCACATTGTGTTGCTGTATTCTTCACAGACTTTTCCTTGATTTATGTCTCTTCCATATATTGGGGTTCCCCCTTGATTCCTATTTGTTCTGTCTGATCTATATGTTTTGAAACCCTTTATCTGGTCATCACTGCCAGTCTCTTGGGAATACCATGTTTCAATTATATTTAATATATCTATTTTTTTCAATCTGGGTTAGTTCTTCTAATTACTCTATTTTCCTTTTAGAGTTACTAGTGACTAAACCCTGTGCGTTCATCACTATTATGGTTTGAGTTTCCTCCCCATTATTCAATATTGGTAATAATATAGATTCTCCCATGCTTCCTTCCTATTCTGATATGATGTTCTTTTCTTCATTCCCAGGAATTCTGCCCTTGAAAAATCCAACTTTTGTATTATATTTGCTCTTTCGCCTTTATTTCTATTTTGTGTGTATACCTGCAATTATCCCCATATCTGCACTAACCCCTGGCATTATAGATGCATTCTTTTTAGTGGGGCTCTAATTGTGCATATTTGGGTTGAAAGGCATCATATCTTGGGGCCTTTTGTGCATAGCGCTGTATATACTCAGCTTGCTTTTTTGTATCTTTTTTTGTTTCATATTTGCTTTCATTTTTCTTTTCTGCTGTCTGAGTTTTCTGACTTCCATTCATGGTTGCATGATACATATATCGACAATTTTTGTTGAATTTGCATCCATTTCCTTCATTCTGATTTTTGCATATTTGTGGATAGAGATCTCTGCATTTGTCTCCATATCCGTCTAAATACGCACATTTACCATATATTTCATAATTATGGCATATCTTTGGATGCTTGTAGTAGCGTCTTTCACCAAATCTGCAATTCCCTCTTTTCACTGAATTGCAGACTATATCTTTCTTTTCTTTTTTTTCTTGTTCTTGCTCTTCCCTAAAAGAATTTAGGTGTGGGTAGAGTCTCTTGTGTCTATCATTTTTTTTCCATCTTATAATTTATTTCTTCGTAAGTATGTTGTTGGATGGCATCATATGTTGTATCAATGATTTCCTCTGCATCCTTACACATATCCTGTTAATTTTCCTCTTCTTCTTCTTCTTCTTCTTCTTCTACAACTATTTGCAGTTTCAGTCTCGACTTAATTATATTTTCTATCCAGACTAAGCATGTTGAGCAGAATACTTTTGTGTCTTTATTTTTTATTTTTTGTTGCACTTCAGCGCTGGTAGGATGTGTTGGTACATGACATGCATTGCATTTCCTGATAAGCGGTTGTAGATTAACAATGGAATATACCACATCTTACATGTATTGCACCATTTTGGCATTCTTTTTCCAAATGTATCTATTAGTATATTCACCTTATTGGACCTCTTATTGTTCTTTGATGGAATGTGTTGATTGATGTAAACTTTCTTTATGTGTCTTTATCACCTGGATCTTCTTTGGAATTTCTTCTATTATTTTGCTGATGTTTTCCGCAGACTTGCTCCAGTTCGTTAGATGATATTGTTTCAATATGTCTGAGCATATTTTTCCATCACACTGGTTGGAGTTACTAGCGACATCTGTTACCAAATTGTCTAGTTCTTGTTTTGCCATCTCATGGAATTTACTTTTGCTGATTGCAGCAATGTCCCTCAAAGCTTTGCCTGTGTTATAAGCAAGCCATTCACGATCAGTAATTACTGAAGGAATTCCTTCAAACCTGGCAAAAATGATCGTGAATGGGGTAACTGTCAGTTGCACTGATGAGAATCAAACTCTGCTTGATTTTGAAGGCGGGGCTAACGCGCACTGAAGGGAAAATATCTGAATTATTGCAAACACGAGGAGAAGGAATATTCAGATCATTGTTTACAAGCTTACTATAGAACATAGTCTCCTTCAGCACTCCACCGTCAGAAATTCAGCCATTTACCCCAAAATCACACATCATAAATTCGTAATCTGCATCAACAATAGCCATTAAAACCATGCAATCAAAACCTTCATAATTCCTGAAATATGCTCCATCTTTGGATTTAGCTGTAATCATGATGTGTTTACCATCAACAGCTCCCAAACAATTTGGAAACTGCCATTTTGTGTCAAATTTTTCAGCGATCTTGAGCGATTCATCCTGTGTTATAGGGAATTAAAAAGAAAAAGCTACTATAGAATATTTTCCATAAATGTTATACAATATGATATAATGATATTATGTGATACAGCAATGTGCTATATATAATGTTTGGCAGGCTTGTGACATTAGTGGAGAGGAAGTCGATGAATCATTGGTAAGTGATGCATCAACAAGCAATGACACAACCCTCACACCTCAACCAACATCTACCATCAAGAAAAGGAAGAAGCAAACTCCTACAACCGCGATGGAACAACTAGTCACAGTGATAGGCAAACAAATTCAAAATACACCGGCAAAGGACCAGCATGATCATTTTGGAAAGAGTTTGGCTACGAAACTGAGAAATATTCCCAGCAGGCAAAAGATCTATGCTGAAAAGTTAGTAAATGATGTAATGTTTGCTGCGGAAATAGGTCACCTTAGTTCTGCAAGTGTTTTCAATGCAAATCCCTTTGTAATGCCTACAATAGTCGAGCCTAGCATGTCAACCCCAAATCCTGAAGAATATTTTTCAAACTTTACTAGTATTTGAATATAGTCGTTACAATATTTCAGGATATTTTTCAAACTTTACTAATCTTTGAATATAGTCATGTTGCAATGTTTATAAAAAAAATTAAAAGTTTTTTTCCCCAAGTTCATGATGATATTTACTGTTTCTTTTGAATTTACATTTCCTTAATTTTATTCATACAATGAAATGGATATAGAAGCTAAATGTTTATTTCTTTAAGTTCATAATAATGTTTATCAATATTTTTTAACAACTGCTGTGTTCTTTACATTTATTCATATCATAAATGGATACAAAAAGTACAGCTTTATTTTCTTCCTTGCAGGTAACCTATCATTGTTGTTCAAACTTTTTTTTCTTAATTGTAACAATAAAATGGAAATAGAAGTTACAAATTTGTTTGCTTACCCTCATATAATCCTCCATTAACGTGTTAATAATGGCACTGCATGTCTCTGGAATAATTTTGCCGAACAATCGTGGTGATATCGTTGCATGGAACTTTAAATCTTCATAGGATTGTCCGGTCGCTAAAAACCTAAGAGTAGCTGACAATCTTTGGTGAGGCGATACTGCTTCCCTCATATTAGTATACTGCGTTACTGCTTTTTAATATAAGGAGTAACACAGGAGAGCAACTGATCATAGGTTTCCTCGTCCATTCTTAAATAATTAAGCCAGTCTTGTGGTTCAAATCTCAGTTTTTCCATCAAAAATATGTATGATTTTAAATCCCTTCCCTGGAGCCAATCCTTACACCATTTGGATTTCGTCTTTCTTCGTTTCTTCAAAGTAGAATGCGCCGCAATAAGCCCTAATTCCATTAACAATAACTCATTATCACAAAAGATAGAGGGAGCCATTTCGATTGTTTAATCACCACGGTAGTCTATCCTACACTGATGAACGCACTGACTGTTAGTGGACGTCCTAGTTCTGACACTGAAGGAATTCCTTCAGTAATTACTGATCGTGAATGGGGTGCTATACTGTAGAGCGCCATCTTGATCAGATTTTTAGTAATTCACAAGATAACTATCCTATGCCGACGTTTTATCCCACTTTTCTGACCTCAAACTAATCAACGACTATTCACGATAACTTGTAGCTATATTGCACTAGGTAGCCTTTTGTTATCCGCGTTAAATCAGCTTATTTATCGGGTCACACAAGTGTACTAACTCACCGGCATACAAAAACTCTCCTTTCACTGGTCAGACAGTACTAAATTGGATCCTTCTGGTTACGGTTCATTTTCCCTTTGCATATACACACACCGAATAGTCTGGCCTATTCTTTACATATTCTTCTCTGTCCTCATACACTTGGCAACACTAAGATTACCAAACAATACTTCGTCACCCAAAGGGTTACTGTACTGTAATTGTTCAGTGGCACCTTTCCTCTTGGTGAGGGTAAATGAGATACTATAGCTATGGTAAGCAGCTCTTCTGTGAAAAGGACACTCCAAAATCAAACCATTGTTCTCTAATCTTAGGTAGTGCCATAGTCTCCGTACCATGGTCTTCCACTGTCTTGGGTTAGAGTTTCCTTACTTGAGGGTACGCTTAGGCACGCTGTTCTGTCTTGTTTCTGTTCCTCTTGTTTTGTTGATTTTTTTTTTGTAGTGGAGATATCTATTTTAATATTATTCTTTTTGAAATAATTTAATTTTCCTATTTTCTTTCCCTGTTAGAGCCCCTGGGCTTATAGCAATCTACTTTTCCAACTAGTTTTATAGCTTAGCAATTAATAATAATAATAATAATAATAATAATAATAATAATAATAATAATAATAATAATAATGATAATAATAATAATAATACCAATCCAGTCCAATCCTTCTCTACCATCCCCAACTGTACTATGCATTACAAAATCCATGAGGAGGATAAACAACATAGGTGACAACACATTCCCTTGGAGTACTCTACGGTTCAATGGAAATTCATTTGCCAGGACTCCATTAACATTAACTTTGCATTTGCTATGCTCATGAACAGACTTAATAAAATTTACATATTTAAGAGGAACTCCATAATAACGCAGAACTCTCCACAAAATTGACCAGTGCACACTATCAAAGGTTTTTCATAGTTCACAAATGCCATCAAAAGTGGATTTCTATATTCTACACATTACTATACAACATGTCTTAAAATGAAAATGTGGTCAGTACAACTTCTACCTTCTCGGAATTCTGTTTGTTAATTTCTCGGCATTTCACCAATCTTTCGCCCTAGTATCTTTAGAATGAGCGCACTATATATTTTCCAGGCAACTGACGTAAGTGTGATACCTCTGTAATTTCTGCAATCAGTCAGATCTCCTACTTTTTTTCATTTTCACTAACACTCCTAGCTTCCATTCATTAGGTTTGCCTCTTCATGCCAAATTCTACAAAATAATCTTGTAAGTATTCTAGGAGTCACTTAATTTTCGGCCAAAATCATCTCGGCAATTATTACATCGTACGCAGGGCTTTCCATCTCTAAAGATTTTTAATGATAGTTTTGACTTCAAACACACTGAATTTATTCATGACCATAACAAGGTCTTCCTTAGTTTAAGGATATATCAATCAAATTATTTCCTTCATATCTCCTATTCGTGAATTCACTAAAGTGTTCCATCTAATGTTGCCTTTCTTCATCTTACGTTGTTGTAACAGATCCACCTCTATTTTTATGGGGATGTGTATATTTTTCTCTGCCCCCGTAGAGATTTTATTAATCATTCCCTGAATTCATAGCTTTGCCAGCCTCATCTACTTTCGCTTCTAAATATCTTTTCCACTCATTCCTGGCTGCTCTTTTTGACCTCACTATCACAACTGGAATACTTAGTATACTCAATTTTCACTTCTCACTCGAAAACTTTCAACAATTAATTTTTGCCTTTATCTTCTTTTTTACAGTATCCCCAATGCGCGCTTGTGTCTGCATATATATATATATATATATATATATATATATATATATATATATATATATATATATATATGTGTGTGTGTGTGTGTGTATATATATATATATATATATATATATATATATATATATATATATATATATATATACATATATATATATATATATATATATATATATATATATATATAAATATATATATATATATATATATATATATATATATATATATATGCATGCGTGTGTGTGT
>NC_090738.1:106604138-106606638 GCF_036898095.1 Palaemon carinicauda
GTGAGCCGTGATATTCATTGTGCCTTTACCTATATTCTGTATCAATTAATAATCAAATTAATTGATATTTTGATGGAAATATGTTCTGTATAATATCTGACTAACTATTTTTTTTTTTTTTTAGATACAAGACCATCACCATTTTATTTTCGCATTGAAATGTAGTTATCATATTTTCATAATGAACCTAACTCACAATAGGGGAGAAGGTTTAATGTTGAAGACTACTATGTTAATATATATATATATATATATATATATATATATATTTATATATATATATATATATATATATATATATATATATATATATATATATATATATATACATATATATACACGCACACACACAGACACACACACATATATATATATATATATATATATATATATATATAGATATATATATATATATATATATATATATATATATATACATATATATATATAAATATATATATATATATATATATATATATATATATATATATATATTATGTGTATATATAAATCTATTATAGATGTATATATATATATATGTTTGTGTATATACATATATATATATATATATATATATATATATATATATATATATATATATATATATATGTCTTACTTATAACTGTAATCGAACAGTTTAACATGTTTTTTCAAAAAGGCCCAGAAAAGAAACACAGGAAATATGAATAAATCACACTATATTTCGGTCAATAAACATCGACCCTCTTCAGGATGTAAAGTAAAAAAGAGGGATACAGGGGAGAGTGACGGTTTATATATGAAAGCAAAAGGGTGTGTTCAATTGTTCTATAGTTGTTATAATTGCTGGAAGGATTAGCCAAATTCAATTACATCCAGGTGCGTCTTCTTATTGTTGAGCAGATAATCCACGGAGACCGACCACCAGACATGCATCAGAGGTCAAGACTTCCTCCAAGCGGCTCAACAATAAGAAGACGCACCTGGATGTAATTGAATTTGGCTAATCCTTCCAGCAATTATAACAACTATAGAACAATTGAACACACCATTTTGCTTTCATATATAAACCGTCACTCTCCACTTTATCCCTCATTTTTACTTTACATCCTGAAGAGGGTCGATGTTTATTGACCGAAATATAGTGTGATTTATTCATATTTCCTGTGTTTCTTTAATGGGCCTTTTTGAATATATATATATATATATATATATATATATATATATATATATATATATATATATATATATATATATATATATATATATATATATATTTATGATAAATTTTGCACATTTTTACGTGTTTTTCATATTCAAATAAGCCATATATATTTTGATATATTAATGTCTGGATTCTCTTAACGACCTCGGGATCAGAGCCCCAGGCGAAATCTCACAAAGACAAGAGCTTGGCTCCGGCCGGGAATTGAACCCTGGTCGGCAAGCTTATATAGACAGTGACTAACCCATTCGGCCACGAAGGATCTTCCTTCGTGGCCGAATGGGTTAGTCACTGTCTATATAAGCTTGCCGACCAGGGTTCAATTCCCGGCCGGAGCCAAGCTCTTGTCTTTGTGAGATTTCGCCTGGGGCTCTGATCCCGAGGTCGTTAAGAGAATCCAGACATTAATATATCAAAATATATATGGCTTATTTGATATATATATATATATATATATATATATATATATATATGTATGTATGTATGTATGTATATATCATATCTGTATATGTGTTTATGTATTTTATGTATATATATATATATATATATATATATATATATATATATATATATATATATATATATATATATATATATGCATATAAATAGATAGATAGATATAGATATGTATATGTGTGTATATCAAAATATGTATGTATGTATGTGAAAATTGTACATATCCAATATTAAGTCATGTCCCTGAACAGGACCCGAGAAAAGTCAACACGACGGTCACTGCCACAAATATGCTTTACCAGCTGAATGTTGCTTCATCCAGCTGAACTTCAAACTTCCACAAGATGAACCGAGTATCATACCTGTACAGAATACTCATCTATTTTTCTAAAAACTTCCTCTGCACAATATTTAATTCCATAGAAACTTCTTTTGCTCAATACTTAATTCAATAGAAAATTCCTCTGCACAATAGTCAAATCAATAGAAACTTCCTCTTCACAATACTTAATTCAGTAGTAACTTCCTTTGCAAAATACTTCATTCAATAGAAAATTCCTTTGCACAATATTTAATTCAATAGAAACTTCCTTTGCACAATACTTAATTCAGTAGTAACTTCCTCTGCACAGTACTTAATTCGATAGAAACTTCCTTTCCACGATAATTAATTCAATAAAAAATTCCTCCGGACAATACTTAATTCAGTGGAAACTTCCTTTGCATAATACTCAATTCAAAAGCAAATTCCTATGCAAGATACTCAATTCAATAGAAACTTCCTTTAAACAATACATAATTCAATATAAAATTCCTCAGCACAATACTTAATTCAATAGA
>NC_090738.1:106611638-106621638 GCF_036898095.1 Palaemon carinicauda
TATTTTGTTTAGATCTCTTCGTAGTGAATTCCTATCTTCATCACAAGTAATTTCTTTACTTATTCTTGTGTCATCGGCGAAACTTCTCACTACAGAGTTTTTAACATCACAGTCTATGTTTGAGATCATAATAACAAACAGCAGTGCAGCTAATACTGTACCCTGTGGCACGCCAGATATTACCCGATCTTCATCTGATTTCTCGTCATTTGTAACTACTATCTGTTTTCTGTTTTGCAGAAATTCTTTTACCCATTTTCCTATCTTTCCCACAGTATTATGCTTTCTCATTTTATCTCTAATATATTATGGTCTACCTTGTCAAAGACTTTTGCAAAATCTAGATAGATCACATCTGTGTTTTTTTCATTTATATTTTTGTATATGTTTTCATAGTGTGCTATCAGTTGGGTTTATGTACTTTTCCCGGGCACAAAACCATGTTGACCTATATTAAATCATTTATTCTCAACCAAATGATTCATTATTTTCTTTTTTATTACCCTTTCTTACACTTTCATAATATGTGATGTTAGACTAACAGGTCTATAATTGCTTGCCTCTAGTCTTGATCCACTTTTGAAAATAGGGGTTATATAAGCTAATTTATATTTAACATATATCTTGCTCATATCTACACTTTGTCTTAGCAGTATTGCAAGCGGCTTTATGATAGTGTATGCATTTTTTTTAAGAAAATCGCTGGAACTCCATCTGGTCCGGGTGCCGATCCATTTTCTATTTCGCTAATAGCCTGCACAATATGTGCTTCATTAATATCTATAACTGTTAGATATTTAACATTTTCTTCTCTCATTTCTGTTTCATTAGTCTCATTCGCAATTCTTGGTGTGAACTCACTTATATTTTTCTGCTAATATGTTGCATATTTCTTTTTTTTATTCGTTAACCTTCCTTCAATTCTTCGTGGGGCTATTTCTAATCTCCCTTTATTCATCTTTTTTTGCATAGGAGTAAAATACTTTGGGTTTTTTTTTTATATTTTGAAGTGACATTTTATTCTAAGTCCTTATTTTCATTTTATTTTTATTGTATAATCTTTTGTTCTACATTTTCTATCTTACTTTTTACTTCCATCATTTTCCACACATTTTTTTTCTTTTGCAAGATTTTTCTTCCACTTTCTAATTTTCTGAAATAAGATCCTTCTGTCTCTTGGTATGCATGTCTGATGTTTATTGTTTTTTTTTTCGGTACATATTTTTAAACAATTTTCTCCAGTATTTTGTTCAGTATATCCGTATTTACCTGTATATTATCACTTACGAATACATTTTTCCATTCTTTGTTGAATTCTTCATTTATTTCTGACCATTTTATATGCTTACTATAAAATTTATATTTTCCATATCTTTCCCATCGTTTTGTGCTTTGATTATCTCTGCGATCACTTGCCTTGGAATGGACTATTAATTGCATGACATTGTAGTCTGAAATTCCCGAGTTATACACTTATTTCTTAAACATAATTAACCTCATTCACAAATACTAAATCTTATCTTCTGCGCTACTATAACTCTTTTTTATATGTATCTATACAACCAATTTCTTCTATCCGTTCTTTCCAATCCACGAAAGGAAAGTTAAAATATCCGCATAGGAGTATATTCCAGTCTTTATGGTTTATATATATATCATCTATTTTTTCTAATCATTAAGTCAAACTTCTTATTATTTTGGGGTCTGTAAACTACAATATTCACTAGTTTTTCATATTCAAATTCTACCGCAATCAATTCACATTGTGTTGCTGTATTCTTCACAGACTTTTCCTTGATTTATGTCTCTTCCATATATTGGGGTTCCCCCTTGATTCCTATTTGTTCTGTCTGATCTATATGTTTTGAAACCCTTTATCTGGTCATCACTGCCAGTCTCTTGGGAATACCATGTTTCAATTATATTTATTATCTATTTTTTTTTTTTATTTGAGTTAGTTCTTCTAATTACTCTATTTTCCTTTTAGAGTTACTAGTGACTAAACCCTGTGCGTTCATCACTATTATGGTTTGAGTTTCCTCCCCATTATTCAATATTGGTAATAATATAGATTCTCCCATGCTTCCTCCTATTCTGATATGATGTTCTTTTCTTCATTCCCAGGAATTCTGCCCTTGAAAAATCCAACTTTTGTATTATATTTGCTCTTTCGCCTTTATTTCTATTTTGTGTGTATACCTGCAATTATCCCCATATCTGCACTAACCCCTGGCATTATAGATGCATTCTTTTTAGTGGGGCTCTAATTGTGCATATTTGGGTTGAAAGGCATCATATCTTGGGGCCTTTTGTGCATAGCGCTGTATATACTCAGCTTGCTTTTTTGTATCTTTTTTTGTTTCATATTTGCTTTCATTTTTCTTTTCTGCTGTCTGAGTTTTCTGACTTCCATTCATGGTTGCATGATACATATATCGACAATTTTTGTTGAATTTGCATCCATTTCCTTCATTCTGATTTTTGCATATTTGTGGATGGAGATCTCTGCATTTGTCTCCATATCCGTCTAAATACGCACATTTACCATATATTTCATAATTATGGCATATCTTTGGATGCTTGTAGTAGCGTCTTTCACCAAATCTGTAATTCCCTCTTTTCACTGAATTGCAGACTATATCTTTCTTTTTTTTTTTTCTTATTCTTGCTCTTCCCTAAAAGAATTTAGGTGTGGGTAGAGTCTCTTGTGTCTATCATTTTTTTTCCATCTTATAATTTATTTCTTCGTAAGTATGTTGTTGGATGGCATCATATGTTGTATCAATGATTTCCTCTGCATCCTTACACATATCCTGTTAATTTTCCTCTTCTTCTTCTTCTTCTTCTTCTTCTACAACTATTTGCAGTTTCAGTCTCGACTTAATTATATTTTCTATCCAGACTAAGCATGTTGAGCAGAATACTTTTGTGTCTTTACTTTTTATTTTTTGTTGCACTTCAGCGCTGGTAGGATGTGTTGGTACATGACATGCATTGCATTTCCTGATAAGCGGTTGTAGATTAACAATGGAATATACCACATCTTACATGTATTGCACCATTTTGGCATTCTTTTTCCAAATGTATCTATTAGTATATTCACCTTATTGGACCTCTTATTGTTCTTTGATGGAATGTGTTGATTGATGTAAACTTTCTTTATGTGTCTTTATCACCTGGATCTTCTTTGGAATTTCTTCTATTATTTTGCTGATGTTTTCCGCAGACTTGCTCCAGTTCGTTAGATGATATTGTTTCAATATGTCTGAGCATATTTTTCCATCACACTGGTTGGAGTTACTAGCGACATCTGATACCAAATTGTCTAGTTCTTGTTTTGCCAGCTCATGGAATTTACTTTTGCTGATTGCAGCAATGTCCCTCAAAGCTTTGCCTGTGTTATAAGCAAGCCATTCACGATCAGTAATTACTGAAGGAATTCCTTCAAACCTGGCAAAAATGATCGTGAATGGGGTAACTGTCAGTTACACTGATGAGAATCAAACTCTGCTTGATTTTGAAGGCGGGGCTAACGCGCACTGAAGGGAAAATATCTGAATTATTGCAAACACGAGGAGAAGGAATATTCAGATCATTGTTTACAAGCTTACTATAGAACATAGTCTCCTTCAGCACTCCACCGTCAGAAATTCAGCCATTTACCCCAAAATCACACATCATAAATTCGTAATCTGCATCAACAATAGCCATTAAAACCATGCAATCAAAACCTTTATAATTCCTGAAATATGCTCCATCTTTGGATTTAGCTGTAATCATGATGTGTTTACCATCAACAGCTCCCAAACAATTTGGAAACTGCCATTTTGTGTCAAATTTTTCAGCGATCTTGAGCCATTCATCCTGTGTTGTAGGGAATTAAAAAGAAAAAGCTACTATAGAATATTTTCCATAAATGTTATATAATATGATATAATGATAATATGTGATACAGCAATGTGCTATATATAATGTTTGGCAGGCTTGTGACATTAGTGGAGAGGAAGTCGATGAATCATTGGTAAGTGATGCATCAACAAGCAATGACACAACCCTCACACCTCAAACAACATCTACCATCAAGAAAAGGAAGAAGCAAACTCCTACAACCGCGATGGAACAACTAGTCACAGTGATAGGCAAACAAATTCAAAATACACCGGCAAAGGACCAGCATGATCATTTTGGAAAGAGTTTGGCTACGAAACTGAGAAATATTCCCAGCAGGCAAAAGATCTATGCGGAAAAGTTAGTAAATGATGTAATGTTTGCTGCGGAAATAGGTCACCTTAGTTCTGCAAGTGTTTTCAATGCAAATCCCTTTGTAATGCCTACAATAGTCGAGCCTAGCATGTCAACCCCAAATCCTGAAGAATATTTTTCAAACTTTACTAGTATTTGAATATAGTCGTTACAATATTTCAGGATATTTTTCAAACTTTACTAATCTTTGAATATAGTCATGTTGCAATGTTTATAAAAAAAAATTAAAAGTTTATTTCCCCAAGTTCATGATGATATTTACTGTTTCTTTTGAATTTACATTTCCTTAATTTTATTCATACAATGAAATGGATATAGAAGCTAAATGTTTATTTCTTTAAGTTCATAATAATGTTTATCAATATTTTTTTTCAACTGCTGTGTTCTTTACATTTATTCATATCATAAATGGATACAAAAAGTACAGCTTTATTTTCTTCCTTGCAGGTAACCTATCATTGTTGTTCAAACTTTTTTTTCTTAATTGTAACAATAAAATGGAAATAGAAGTTACAAATTTGTTTGCTTACCCTCATATAATCCTCCATTAACGTGTTAATAATGGCACTGCATGTCTCTGGAATAATTTTGCCGAACAATCGTGGTGATATCGTTGCATGGAACTTTAAATCTTCATAGGATTGTCCGGTCGCTAAAAACCTAAGAGTAGCTGACAATCTTTGGTGAGGCGATACTGCTTCCCTCATATTAGTATACTGCGTTACTGCTTTTTAATATAAGGAGTAACACAGGAGAGCAACTGATCATAGGTTTCCTCGTCCATTCTTAAATAATTAAGCCAGTCTTGTGGTTCAAATCTCAGTTTTTCCATCAAAAATATGTATGATTTTAAATCCCTTCCCTGGAGCCAATCCTTACACCATTTGGATTTCGTCTTTCTTCGTTTCTTCAAAGTAGAATGTGCCGCAATAAGCCCTAATTCCATTAACAATAACTCATTATCACAAAAGATAGAGGAAGCCATTTTGATTGTTTAATCACCACGGTAGTCTATCCTACACTGATGAACGCACTGACTGTTAGTGGACGTCCTAGTTCTGACACTGAAGGAATTCCTTCAGTAATTACTGATCGTGAATGGGGTGCTATACTGTAGAGCGCCATCTTGATCAGATTTTTAGTAATTCACAAGATAACTATCCTATGCCGACGTTTTATCCCACTTTTCTGACCTCAAACTAATCAACGACTATTCACGATAACTTGTAGCTATATTGCACTAGGTAGCCTTTTGTTATCCGCGTTAAATCAGCTTATTTATCGGGTCACACAAGTGTACTAACTCACCGGCATACAAAAACTCTCCTTTCACTAGTCAGACAGTACTAAATTGGATCCTTCTGGTTACGGTTCATTTTCCCTTTGCATATACACACACCGAATAGTCTGGCCTATTCTTTACATATTCTTCTCTGTCCTCATACACTTGGCAACACTAAGATTACCAAACAATACTTCGTCACCCAAAGGGTTACTGTACTGTAATTGTTCAGTGGCACCTTTCCTCTTGGTGAGGGTAAAAGAGATACTATAGCTATGGTAAGCAGCTCTTCTGTGAAAAGGACACTCCAAAATCAAACCATTGTTCTCTAATCTTAGGTAGTGCCATAGTCTCCGTACCATGGTCTTCCACTGTCTTGGGTTAGAGTTTCCTTACTTGAGGGTACACTTAGGCACGCTGTTCTGTCTTGTTTCTGTTCCTCTTGTTTTGTTGATTTTTTTTTTGTAGTGGAGATATCTATTCTAATATTACTCTTTTTGAAATAATTTAATTTTCCTATTTTCTTTCCCTGTTAGAGCCCCTGGGCTTATAGCAGGCATCAAGAGATATATACATCTCCTCACTTTTGACGTCACTACAAAAAATAACATTTTCCACACATTTGTTACCATTACCATGTAACACTAAATCAGTCTCTCCAATAACATTTAGTCTTTTGCCGTTAACACTTTCTAAGTACTCTTCACAGAATTGGAGGTCCTGTTCACCAAGCATCAAATCCTCCATCATTCCCACACCAGCAACAGTCCTCTCTGCTCCTGTATCGGCGATGACCCATTTTCTGATGACATGACTCTTCAGTGGGTGATGGATGTCAACTGACAACATCGGACGTTTCTCAGTACGCCTAGAAATGTCGGCGACATGCTTGCGTTTATCGGCTTTAGGAGACGATTTTGTAGCGTTTTCCTTCCTTGGACTTTCACAGGCCTTACTATAATGGTTAAGGCGACCACAATTAAAACACTCCTTTCCCATTGCTGGACATTTTTTTCCTTGTTGGTGGGCTGAAAAACCACATCTGCGACACTTTGCGGATTCATCTATAGAGGATTTGTTGGCATGACTTTTTGTTCGCTGTTGACTTTTGCTTCTTTTCCGGGTCTGCAATCTATTCATATCAACACTATAACCTCTACTCAATCTCTGATCTTCTTTCCCTGCCAACTCGCGGTTGCGGCATAAAGTGATCGTCTCACGAAGGTTAAGTGCAGGTTTCTTTCCCAACAGTTCCTGTCTACACTCTCATCGCGAACTCCGGACAATATAAGAGTGGCAATCCATTCATCAGCACTCATGTCTGACAGGTTGACATCCTCTGCTTGCTCCCGAAGATCCACCAGAAAATCGTCAAATGACTCTCCGGATTCTTGCTTCCTCCGAACAAGCTTGTAACGGTCTACTGCGATGTTCCGTTGTGATTTAAGGTGTCCCCTAATCCTCTCAATGATTTCACTCAAGCTTAATTCTGTATCCATTGGGATTTCCACTGCATGGCGAATTCTTTGAAGGAACTCTGGTGTGCAAAACGTCCAAAAAGTTGCGATCTGGTCCTCTCGAGTTTTCTCCCCTAGTTTTGTCACCTGTGCGTAATTTTTCCATGTAGCCTCCCATCTCTTGAAAATCTTCAAAGTAGTACCATCATCTAGTAACTCTGGGGGTCTAACAGAAATTTTTGTTGTCTCACTTCGGCGACTTCTCTCAACTCCTGTGGTTGCGTTATCATTGAGATCAGCCCGAGGTGTGACTCGTTCAAGGATAGCAGCTAATTTTCGTTCCCGGCGCTCCTGTTTACGTGTAAAGCGTTCTTCCTGTGATTGCATCTGCTGTTGTAGCATTTGCAACATAGTAAACATGGGATCACTTGCCGCAATAAAAGTAGTTTCCTTGTGCTTTTCAATAGGAGTCTTTATTCCCTCCTCAGTGTCGCCTATCAAATTGGACCTTTCGATGGTTATTTGAAGTAGTCTTGATAATCTTGATGTATTATCCTTGTTGTCATAGGGAACTCCAAGAGCCTCAAGGTAATTCTTGATTTCGTCACGATCTAAATCACCAATGTTTTCTTTAGTGAGGGCAAGGGCTTCCTCACGAATTTCTGCAACTATAGGCATTGTAGTGGTAGGGTTATTCTTTCCGCTTGTAGATATCTTCCTTTATACTCACTGCGCCATGTGTTAACTTAATTCAGGAGCCAAATAAATATCGATAATAACGAATCAACTATTTATTCCTGAATGGATTTATTTATAATACGAAGTGTTACCTTCACGGCTGACAAATAACGACTCCCCATATAAGAAAAGGCGGGAGGCGAAAACCATTACAGTAGACATGTAAACAAAGTAACAGTAGTAATTATCATATGTAAACAACTGGTCGTTTGACCTTACAACTGTTGAACGACAATCATAACAAGATGTAGATAGAACTCTAGTATACTTCATACATATATTAGAATTTTAGGGGTGAAACATAGAATAAATCTAAATTTTCCTTTCAGTTCAGTTGAATCCTTGATCCTTGGGTGGCTCACTACATAACAAGGCCAATAGAATTATTCTATTGTCCTTGCTACACAAGTTTCTAAGGCAATTGTTGAAAATCTAAATTTTCCTTTCAGTTCAGTTGAATCCTTGATCCTTGGGTGGCTCACTACATAACAAGGCCAATAGAATTATTCTATTGGCCTTGCTACATAAGTTTCTAAGGCAATTGTTGAAGTATGATCGTCACGAAAAGGTACCAATTTATGAGTTTTTTTTTTTAGAATTCTATATACATTTCACTTGATGTTCAATCATTAATAATAATTAAAATATGCTTGATTTAACTGAAGACTACAGACACTCCACTTAAAAATAAAATATTACAGAAGTACTGACGAGTGAAACTCAAAACAGTTATGACGTAACTGTCATTGAACATCAAAACCCCGAATATCCAACAGCATTTCTAACATCACTAACAACCAATGATTGAGATAGTGTTGTGCTTCATAAAAGCATAAAGACTATGACGTTTTTCAAAGTATATGGTTAGTGATGCCGATCACTCTACGTTTTCGCTGAACACTAATTTTGGTTGTCGGTGAAGCCATGAAATTAGTGACGGTTGGTACTCCTATGACGTCACGATGCTCTTGCCCTTGTTTCATATGTTTATAAAAAGACACATTTTATGTAAGGTGGACCCTACAAACATGAATATGATGAAACTAATCATCTTGGTATATCGGTGTCCTTACCATTTACTTGCCCAGAAAATCCCATGAAAACTGAACCATAGAAATTCAATCGAAGGAAAAATTTTGTTTACCTTGATGCATGCTTCATGGATTTTATTTACCATGTTTTATCAAATTTATACGAACAGTATCAATCTATTACAATTTTTATATTAATGAATGATTTTAAATATGAAATAGATTCAGAATCACAATAAATCCTCAAATTATTGCAGCTCTATAAATTTGCAAAAGAAGCCAGAAAAAAAAACACCTATTTAAACTGTTTACGCAACTATGTTGCATTACAAAACACTAAGGTTAGAGAAAAAATAATTTAAAAGCTTCTCTAACAACAGAGAGTAATTTAGTTATTTCCTTTGTTATCAGCAATATTGGCTGTAAGAACAATTCGATGATTTTATTCAGTTCAGAGTTGATTGGTACGTCCTGATGGTTGCTATGTCTGCTGACGTCATATCCTGGTTCTAGCTTTTCACTTACAATATCCAATTTATTTTAGACAAATGCCTGCAGTAATACTTCAGTATTGTTACACGGGATCAATATGATATTTTTTAAGATCACCATCAGTGTCCACTGAATTCATTCTATCGCCACAATATTAGAAAAAAGTTTTATAAATCACTACTTTGAGAATGGGTACACTTTTATTGGTACCATGGAAACTTATATAGCAAGCAGTCTAATTTCCTTTCACTAGATAGGGAAGAGAGAGGAGGACGATTTCATGGATTATAAATCGAAATATAGAAATAAAATGAATCAAATAGAATGTTATCAAGAAATAATTACCATCGATTGGTAACAGTGGGGAGTAAGCATGGATGAAAGCAAATAAGATTAATAGCTGGCAACGATTCGCCGATAAAAAAAAGGAGAAAATTAAAAATAGTTACTCATTTATTCGAATAAACAAAATGACCAAAATTTCGAGACAAAATTGTTATTCCATCAATCATCATCTCTGCTTTCATATCCTTCAATATATGACTGTACAATCAATGGGTCTTGAGTATCATGGATGTCTGCTGCCGATACTTTTCTTATATATATATATATATATATATATATATATATATATATATATATATATATATATATATATATATATATATATATATATATATATATATATATATTCATTTCATTTTCTTATAAACTAATTTATATGAAAATTATTTCTA
>NC_090738.1:106626638-106639138 GCF_036898095.1 Palaemon carinicauda
AGTTTTTAAGAATATACGAAATTGCCTTTAATTTGAAGTACCCAAGATATTTAGTTGATGTAGCATTACAAAAAGCCAAAAAAACTTATTATGCAATTGACAATGTAACATCTTTTAATCATGATAATTTATTAGTTTTACCGTATAATGATAGTTTTCATTATCTACCAAAAATTTTAAGATGTTTTAAGGTTAATGTTGTTTTTAGAAATTCTTCTACTATAAAGTGTATTTTGATAAAGAACTCTCCGTGTAATAGTGTAGGCTGCATATATGCAATTCCATGTAGTGGTTGTAATTTGAAATATATTGGGCAGTGGTAAAATGTTGGCAACAAGGATAAATCAACATAAATTTTGCGTTCGAGTTGGTAATATGTCTAACGCACTATTCGTTTACATGAATGAATATAATCATTTGATAGACTGGAAGAACTCTAAAGAGCTGTTATTCTGTAAAGATATTGTGAAGAGAAATATTATAGAATCAAGTATTATAAAGATAAAGTCGGATTGTGTTTTTAATATTAATGCTGGTTTATATAAATTGGATAATTTCACCATGACCAATATTGTTCAACAATTCAGAATTATATAATTTGTGTTTACCTTTTTTGTGTGTGCTTATGACCAGTTTGCGTTCAAGTACAAATTTTGGCTGTGGGTTGTTTGATTGTTTGACAATGCTAGTTAGCTAACTATGTTTTTCTATCATTTCTCTACTGTTCAAAAAATTTTAGTTTTTTGTTTTTATCCTATTTTACTTATTGACGTCCTTCAACTATGTCTCACTTTTTAATATACCCTGAAGAAGTGTATTAAAATGCACGAAAACGCTTGGTACTGAAGCTTTTTATTATTTCCTACTGGCTTTTGCGTATACCAAGTCACGTGATCCTTGTGGCAGTAAAGCATATATATATATATATATATATATATATATATATATATATATATATATATATATATATATATATATATATATATATATATATATATATATATATATATTTACACACACCCATATATATATATATATATATATATATATATATATATATATATATACACATACACACATAAACACAACTATATATTTTTAATAAACTTCATTTTAATTGATATATGAATTTGATAAAAACTACATGAATAAAACCACGGGAGTAACCTTTGGAGCAAGGTTTGTAAATTAAAATTCAACAATTTTGCTTAAATTTACGTTTTTTCCCTGCTTCAATATTCACAGATTCGCTTTATAAGTAAATTGCTATCAGAGCAAAAATAGAATGAGAGGAAAAACGTATTAGACTTTTCATATCCACTGCATAGCAGTGTTTACACACATGTTGTATACACTATGTATATATATATATATATATATATATATATATATATATATATATATATATATATATATATATATACACATACATACACACACACACACACATATATATATATATATATATATATATATATATATATATATATATATATATATATATATATATATATATATATATATATATAATGTGTGTGTGTATGTGTGTGTATGTGTGTGTGTATATGTAAATATATATATATATATATATATATATATATATATATATATATATATATATATATATATATATATATATATATAGTGTATACAACATGTGTATAAACACTGCTATGCAGTGGATATGAAAAGTCTAATACGTTTTTCCTCTCATCCTATTTTTGCTCTGATAGCAATTTACTTATAAAGCGAATCTGTGAATATTGAAGCAGGGAAAAACGTAAATTTAAGCAAAATTGTTGAATTTTAATTTGCAAACCTTGCTCCAAAGGTTACTCCCGTGGTTTTATTCATGTAGTTTTTATCAAATTCATATATCGATTCAAATGAAATTTATTAAAAATATAGTTGTATGTGTATGTATATATATATATATATATATATATATATGTATATATATATATATATATATATATATATATGTGTGTGTGTGTGTAAATATATATATATATATATATATATATATATATATATATATATATATATATATATATATATATATATATATGTATATATGTATATATGTATATATATATGTATATATATATATGTATATATGTATATATGTATATATACATATATATATATATATATATATATATATATATATATATATATATATATATATATATATATGTATATGTATATGTATATGTATATGTATATGTATATGTATATGTATATGTATATATATATATATATATATATATATATATATATATTTATTCATATATATATATATATATATATATATATATATATATATTTATTCATGTAGTTTTTATCAAATTCATATATCAATTAAAATGAAATTTGTTAAAAATTCTTTGTTGTATCACTAAGAATCGGCAAGTAGTCACATTTCGTTTACATTGCAAAAAAGATGGAGATAATAAAGATAATATTTTTTATCCTGAACTGATCTTTGAAAATAGGTTTACATAACAATTTCAAATACTTTTTCATATAAATTCTTAATGGCAGGCAATTTTCGAGGATTTCTCTCACGGCATGGCATAAAACCCTTAAGATGCATGTGAATGTTATGAGTTTTTCGAAGATGCCATTAGTTACAGAGATGATTCGATCCTCTTTTGTTTACTACTGCTGACGTCACGTTCCAATGCTATTTTTTCACTTTAGTTTTCCTCAGGAAGAATGTTCATGAAAGTTGCTTTATAAAAAGTACTTGGCATTATCTTTATAATTCAAGTGTCATATGTTTAACTTATAATTTTTTGGTTATCAATTAATGCAAAACTTATTTTATAAAGATATTATCATTATTATCATAATTAATATGCTATAACCCTATTTGGAAAAGCTAGATGCTATAAGCCCAAGGGCTCCAACAGGGAAACTAGCCCAGTGAGGAAAAGAAATAAAGAAACCGATACAATAATGTGTCTGAGTGTACCCTAAAGCAAGAGAACTCTAACATAAGACAGTGGAATACCATGGTAGAGAGGCTATGGCACTACCCAAGACATTATTATTATTATTATTATTATTATTATTATTATTATTATTATTATTATTATTTGCTGGGCCACAACCCAATTTGGAAAAGCAGAATGCTATAAGCACAGAGGCTCCAACAGGGAAACTAGCCCAGTGAGGAATGGAAATTTAAGGAAAAATAAAATATTTCAAGAAGAGTAATATAAGACTATATCAGGGAAAACGGTCTTCTAAAAAGTTTCATTATTTTTAACATGGCTAACATAAATAGTCCGGAAACAAGTAAGAATTTATATTGACAAATAAAATATATATTTTTTTTTTAATTAAAACCAGTTTTAAACAAAAAACGCGCAATTGGATTTTCCTTTCAAAGATAAAAATCTAGTAAATGGTCGAATAAAATCTCTGATAAATGTTCCAATTGGAAAATAATTCCATTGATTTTGCCTCTATTAAATGTATTAGCCATTACAATACATCGCCCATGAAAAATGACGGAGCGAACGAGCCGTGATCACAAACGAAATGAATGCCAATTAGGTCCTGAATGTATGGCGCCTGTCACTGTTTATATCGCTGAATAAACGTAACCCTTTATAATTCTACTTTCTTTATGACATTAGTGAAGTTTATTCATCGAATTTTCATGAATACCACATTTAGGGGACGCGTTACTTTGCCAAAATGCAGAGTCAAATATTCACACAGAGAAATAGTCGCTTTCCTATTGGTAAAATATTAATTCGTGTATTTCACCCTTCTTTAAACTTTCAGTGATAATAAACCGGATTTTATATTCTAACTGATAATCCCTGGCTACTAAATTCCATAGCAATTGTTCGGGGTTCATATCAACTTACACAGATGATACTTTAGTGAACCAACTGATAAATGTCGTGAGTTTTTACGATTCTCTCTCTCTCTCTCTCTCTCTCTCTCTCTCTCTCTCTCTCTCTCTCTCTCTCTCTCTCTCTGCTCTGGTGGCCTGTCGGTAACGTCCCTGATCATACCCAGAATGGGATTAGTCCTGCCAAAACTCGCTAGTTCTATTTGTGGCTACAACCTCGCCATCCTTGTGAGCTAAGGATGGGTGTTTTGGGAGAGTGGATGGAGAGGTTGCTTGAACGCTGATCATAAGTATGTATGGTCAGTTTCTAGGGCATTGTCCTGCTTGCTAGGGCAATGGCACGGTCCCTTGCCTTTGTAATTCATGAGTGGCCTTTAAATCTTTTAAACCGCGCTCTTGTCAGTATATGCGAGGTAATATAATTTTCGTTTATGCGTGAGTAATTGTTTTGGTATATTGTTTATCTGATTGTACAGTATAGTTTAGTTTTTTAAATAAACAATTTTGTGAAAACCGAGTATCTAGGAAAAAAAATTATTGAACAAGTTTATTCTAACCAGCTGATTCATTGCATGCATTATTTATTTGCTTCTCAATTTCCTCATGTCCTTAAATAGTCATTTAGATTGAAATTAAGCTTTGATATGAACCATAATCATTAAAGTGAAACGATCATTAGGTCATTAGATCAGATGTCAGATTTTCAGACGCATGATTCACATCCGTATTTCACACAAGTTTGTGAAATAATAGTTTAACAATAAAAGTTAAAGCTGTTCTTCCTCAAATTTGATGTTGGTACTCCATACTGGAATTTTCACAAAACTCGAGTCATAAAAAAATAGAAGAGGAATAAGGAAGAGACTAGACGACACGAAAGAAAAAAAGTAATCTCATTTCTTGAATAGCAACACCAGCATCATATCCCGCATTTGACATCCTCAGACGATTTCGCTTTCAAGGAAACGGAAGTAAATATTTGGCAGACTCCGCTGCAGCATCCAGCCAGACGCTGGAATGAATCTTAGATCAACAAGGAGAGGCCTCAATCAAGGCTTAGCTCGTTCTGCATGAAATCACTTCATTACGGAAGCTGTGCCCTCATGTCGCACATAAACGAGATATAAATTACTGCTGCTGATGACAGCCGCCTGAGCGGGGCGCCTCTTGGAAGCGCCAGATCTCTCTCTCTCTCTCTCTCTCTCTCTCTCTCTCTCTCTCTCTCTCTCTCTCTCTCTCTCTCTCTCTCTCTACGCTGCTAAGGATGATGTGAAGAGTAGAATAATTATTTTAATTATACCAAAGATATTCTATGAACTAGAAATAAATTATATATGATTAGCAATTGATTATGGCATTATGACCCAAAGTTCAGTTCGAATGTTCTTATAAGGATGATTTGAAAAATATTGACTATTTTCATTATACTGTAACAATTAGATTCTATGAACTAGAAATCAATTATATGTAATAAGCAATTGATTATGACAATATAACCCAAAGTATAGTACGAATGTTCTCTTAAGGATGATTTAGAATAAAGTATGAATATTGAAAATAGATACTACAAGCTAGAACATTAAAGCTGTTTCTACTAAATAATTATGGAATTTCTAACACTAAGTTCAGTTCGAATGCTCTAAAATTGAAAATCTTTTGCCTGCTATCTAGCTCAATTTATTCTTTTATGTTAACTAAAATTAAACTTATATCTCTTGCTGTTATTCTGTTTACGATCAGTTTTCGGTTAATCTTTACAGCAACAGAGAATATTTACCGGTTTGATAATTATAGAATAAAGCTATGTTAACAAAGATGTTGGGCTCAAGATAAATAGAAGAAAGACAGAGATGAAGAGAACGGAGCGTACAATGGAAGATGAAATATCATTGGAGGGAGAAAGGATTACTGGGGTAGAATCATTTAAATATTTAGGAACTATAATCTCTAATACAGGTTCTTCAGATTTGGAGTTTATTGAAAGATTAAAAAAAAGCAAATCAGAATATGTCTAGGTTAAATAAAATGTGGAAATCAAATCACCTGAAATTACACACAAAAATCAGGCTATATATCAGTTTAGTAAGATCGGTGTTACTGTATGGACATGAGTCCTGGTGTAACAGGGAAACCATAGCCAACAGACATAGTAGATTTAAGAACAAAGCACTTCAGAAAAATATTGGGAGGTAAATGGCAGGACAGGATTAGAAGTGAAACAATAAGAGAGATTACTCGAGTGCCATATGTTGATGAGATCATAGTGAAGAGCAGATGGAGATGGTTTGATCATGCTCTTCGCACTCCCAAAGAGAGATTAGTTCACCAAACGTTCAACTGGGCTCCACGAAGCACTAAGAGAGTTGGAAGACCCAGACCTACATGGCTGAGGACTATAAAACGTTAAGGAGGAAAGGACGATTGGAAAAGTATTGATTTAAAAACTCAAGATAGAAATGGCTGGCGAAATCTCACAGAGTCCCTGTGTGTCAATAGGCGTAGGAGATGATGATGAACAAAGAAAACTGGACAAATTTATTTTATTTGTTCAGGATCCTTTTTATTTCACCTTTACCTACCTTATGCACAGAATTCAGAATTACATTTTTAATTGCAGTCTGTTAACTTTTTTTTTAATTCCAATTAGAATTAGTTCCATTTTAATTTAGAATTAAAATTTTAACTTGAGTCAGAATCACATTTTTAATTTAAGTTAGAATTGCTTTAATTTGGTGCAGGATTACATTTTTTTTTAATTTAAGCCAGAATTATATACTTTATAAAGTCAAAATTATATTTTTTTATGTCAGAATTATTTTTTTTATATATCGGAATTAAATTTTTTATATATCAAAATTAAATTTATTTATCTATCAGAATGAATTTTTTTTTATATAAATTAGATTTTTTATATATCAGAATTAATTTTTTTATATATCAGAATTACACATTTTATATGTCAGAAATATATTTTCTATATAAATAAGAATTGCATCTTTGATATAAGTCTGAATTACATTTTTTAATTAAGTTGAAATTACATTTTTTAATTTTAGTCAGAATTATATTTTTATTTTAAGTCAGAACTGCTTTTCTAATTTAAATCAGAATTACATTTTTTTTTTAAGGCAGAATTACATTTATTTTATTCAGAGCAGAATTACATTTTTTATTTGTCAGATTTACATTTTTTATTTGTCATTATTATATTTTTGATTTGTCAGAATTACATTTTTTATTTGTGTGAATTACATTGTTAATTTAAGTCAGAATTGAATTTAAAAAAAAAAGACGGTATCACATTTTTTTTATTAAAGTCAGATTTAATTTTCGATTGAAGTCAGATTTTAATTTTTGATTGAGGTCAGAATTAAATTTTTGATTGAAGTCAGAATTAGATTTTTGATTGAAGTCAGAATTATGTTTTTGACTGAAGTCAGGATTAATTTTTTGATTGTAGTCAGAATAAAATTTTTCATTGTAGTCAGAATTAAATTTTTTATTGTAGTCAGAATTAAATTTTTATTGAAGTCAGAGTAAAATTTTTGATTGAAGTCAGAGTAAAATTTTTGATTGAAGTCAGAATAAAATTTTTGATTGAAGTTAGAATTAAATGTTTTATTCTAATCATAATGAATTTTTTGATTCTAGTCAGATTTCATTTTTTATTTAAGTCAGAATTTCAATTTTGAATCATATCAGAATTTCTTGTTTGATTCATGTCGAAATTTGATTTTTGATTCAAGTCAGAATTTCTTTTTTTACTCAAGTCAGAATTACATTTTTGATTCATGTCAAATTAAATCTTTTAATCAAGTCAGAATTAAATCTTTTATTCAAGTCAGAATTAAATATTTTATTCAAGTCAGAATTACATTTTTCATTCATGTCAAATTAAATTTTTTAATCAAGTCAGAATTAAATCTTTTATTCAAGTCAGAATTAAATCTTTTATTCGAGTCATAATTAAATCTTTTATTCAAGTCATGATTCAAGTCAGAATTAAATATTTTATTGATGTCAAAATTATATTTTTGATTCTTCAGAATTAAATATTTATAAAAGTCGGAATTACATTTTTTATTTAAGTAAGGATTAACTTTTTATTTCAGCCTGAATTACATTTTGAATTTCAAAAGGATCATTGAACAGCAAATAACTAAAAACCTAATCCTAGTCCCCAGAGTGTCAATAAAAATCTTAAATAAGTAAATGTTATATTAAGAAGAATAACCCAAGAATTCTTCAAAGGATTAAAAAGAAAAAAAAAAATCCCTACAATCCTAATGAACTTCAACCTTTCCGACGCCCAGATATACTGTAGAGCCTCCCTCCCTCCAGCCTCGTGGCTTTCTCCATTTCAACCTCGTTTGGGCTCGTCATCTCGTTAGTCGCCCTTTTAAGCTTCCCTCCAAAGGCTGGCTGCTTCTCCCCTCCCCATTTGAGCTTCATTTCGGCGGAGAGTTGCTTCTTATTGGGCTCCTTTGAACGTCCTTCCGGCCGACAGCTGTCTCCTTTTGATTAGCTCTTCCGGGTGTCATTCAGTCGTGAGGGGATTAATAGATTACTTTGATCTTGCCTTGAACTACTGCCCCTTCACTCTCCTGGCATATGACGGCTGTTTTCAGGGGTGGGATACATACATGCATACATTATATGGGTGCATGTAATATATATATATATATATATATATATATATATATATATATATATATATATATATACATATATATATATATATATATACATATATATATATATATATATATATATATATATATATATATATATATATATATATATATATATAAAGGGAGAGAGAGAGAGAGAGAGAGAGAGAGAGAGAGAGAGAGAGAGAGAGAGAGAGAGAGAGAGAGAGAGAGGGGGGGGGTTAATTATACTGGGTGTTGTTTGGGTTTCTAAAGATAAGTAAATGTTGAATGAGAAATGTATCACGAGTACTTACACAGGGGACCCGGAGGTATGCCATCAAACAGTTATTGAGACTTCATATGTTGTGAGTGAGAAAGGCTTCAACGTCATTCTCTAGGTAAAATCTGTGGATGAAAAATTATATTTTACATCGTACATAAGTAAACTACAGTGTGTTTTACAAAATAACATACCACCCACAGATTATAGGTATTCATTAGATTATTAGAATTTCTGACGTGAGTAAAAAGTTCCATAATTAAAATTCATTGTGGATTTCAAGTTGAGAGAGAGAGAGAGAGAGAGAGAGAGAGAGAGAGAGAGAGAGAGATTAGGGCTATGATGAAAAATATTAAAAAACTCTGAAGAAAGATTCACGAATAGTTTTTAATTAAAGCATATTGAAGTCGGAAATCTAATTTCTTCTCCCAACAGACTTGACAACTTCTACTATTTTTGCTCTGAATAACAACTTCTCCTAGAGAGATGTGAGATCATGTAGGCATTTTAAATATAGTCCCTTAGGAATTATTCTTCTTTCTTCTCGTTAGCCCTTACCCAATGGTATATGTGTCGCTGTTTCTTATCGGCCCATATACCCATATGTTCTATGGAGTTAATATTTCTTTGTTTTATTACATCTATCCCAAGGTCATGGAACTCCTATACTATCAAATGTTGGATCGGTGGAACTTCAAAAGTTCAAACTTGCTGCGAATATGTTTTATGTTGAACAGGCTGACATAAATCTTTTGCATAGTTTGTATGTGGGAGATCTGTTTTAATGTTGTTACTATTCTAAAAGTATTTTATATTCATATTTCTCTTGGAGTTTACTTATTTCCATATTTCCTTTCCTCATTGAGCTTTGTTTTTCCTTGTTAGAGCCATTGGGCTTATATTATTATTATTATTATTATTATTATTATTATTATTATTATTATTATTATTATTATTATTATTATTATTATTACTTGCCAAGCTACAACCCTAGTTGGAAAAGCAAGATGCTATAAGCCCAAGAGCTCCAACAGGGAAAAATAGCTCAGTGAGAAAAGGAAATAAGGAAATAAATAAACGAGAAAAAATTAATAAATCATTCTAAAAACAGTAACATCAAAACAGATACCGTATGTCATATATAAACTATAAAAAGACTTATGTCAGACTGTTCAGCATAAAAACATTTCCTGCAACTTTGAACTTTTGAAGTTCTACTGATTCAACTACCCGATTAGGAAGATCATTCCACAACTTAGTCATAACTGGAATAAAACTTCTAGCATACTGTGCAGTATTGAGCCTCATGATGGAGAAGCCTGATTATTAGAATTAACTGCCTGCCTAGTATTACGAAAAGGATGGAACTGTCCAGGAACATCTGAATGCAAAAGATGATCAAAATTATGAGAAATCTTATGCAACATGTATAATGAACTAATTGAATGACGGTACCAAAGATTAATATCTAGATCAGGAAAAAGAAATTTAATAGCATCCTGCTTTTCCAACTAGGGTTGTAACTTAGCTGATAATAATAATAATAATAATAATAATAATAATAATAATAATAATAATAATAATAATAATAATAATAATAATAATAATAATAATAATAATATGATGATGATGATGATGATGATGATGATGAAAACATGTCCGGGGTAAAGTAAAGGTAATATCGTAGCTGTGTCATACTCTCACATGCTATTGTACAGTTCTATTGCTTAATTTATCTTTGACCTCAAGGGTGAATCAGATGTGTGTAATTTCTTATAAAACACGAGGATGATATATTAAGCACCAAATACTGATTATCAAATATTATGAGTAAACTTTTTTATCAGTACAAAGACATAACACTTCAAACATCTGCGTGATCATTTATAATTGTTATTGTCCTTTACGCTGTCTTGAAGAGGAAGAAAGAAGAAAAGGATATTGGGAAAGGAATTTAAATTAAATTGCACTTAGGAAACAATTATGATAAATATACTGTAGAGCCAAATGAGATTCCATCAAATCGAAAAGACAAAAGCAAAAGCACCATTAATATTTTATCTTCAAATTCCCTCTCATGGCGTCTCTGGTAAAAGGTGCCGGAGTCATTAATGATATCAGAAGGACGTAATGGAAGACGAGAATGGGATGCAGTTACCGTTATTAATCTCTCAGGCAGACAAAAGCATCTCGGTCATTTTGAAAGTATTAACAAGCACGAACAAAGGAAGCCAAGAGAAATGCGCTTCTTTGATTTCATGATATTCTTCCGCAGAAGAAGAAGAAGAAGAAGAAGAAGAAGAAGAAGACGATTAATGAAATCTGACGATTCGTTTCCTGTCCCTTCAGGATACTGTGTATTTCAAAGACAATATCTCGTGATTGATACGCCTGCAGGGGAGTGACTGCACGCAGAATGGGGGATACCCAGGGAAAGGGGGCCGACTGCCTGCAGGCAGGAGGGGTGATTAATTCCCGGTCTACTCTCGGTAGATAAATGGATTTCCTCCGTAATAGGATTTCGGGCAGAAACGTGACTCCTCTGGAGCTCTGTGAATTCAGTTTCGTTCATTTTCATCGTTCAGTGGTGCTCTTCATTGAATATAATTCAGTTTTTGTCGTTCATTAATTTTTACTAATAAGATAAACTTCTTACACTTGCCTATGATTTTTAATATTTTTTTTGTTCACGTAGCAGTGTTAGTTTTAAGTAATCTTTGAAATATTTGTAATATTTGAAAAATAAGAATTTATTTTCAAAATTCTATCAGTTTTTATATTATTGCTTATGTTTGAAATATCCCCATATATATTTCTTCTTTAATGTTTTTTTTTCTCTGAAATATGTCCCCTTTTTATCTTTTTTAATTGTAATAATCATGAAGAATATTCCATTTTAATCAGTGAATGCTAATAACGTTCCTCTATAACGAAAAATATTACTAAAGTATATCCTGTCTTCTGAGGATCAGCAAAGCAATCATATATATATATATATATATATATATATATATATATATATATATATATATATATATATATATATATATATATATATATATATATATATATATGTTTATATTTATATTATACAGTAATACCTTCAGATGCGAGTGTCCCAACATACGAGCAATTTGTGATTTGAGCAAGCCGCCTAGCACATATTTGCATTGAAATACAAGCAAAAACTTGAGATACGAGCACGCTTACAAAAGCTGACTCTAGGTGGCCAAGTGTGTGGGAGCTGCAATAGAGGCTCACAACGCTCTTTCATTTCGCGTGATATCTGACGTCTGAACACATTTCCGAGCATCACCCATACAGTGTGCCTTATTTATGTGTTTTAACGTTAATTTGTGGACAATTACCTCAATAGTCTTGGGTCCAAAGTGAATGGAAACCAGGGCAGTGATAAGAAAAAACGCATGATGACAATCGAGGTGAAACATGTAATTAACAAGAAGCATGAGTGGTGTACGAGTGGTTGTGCTGGGCTGCCATTACCAAAGGAGTACATCGACAATGTGTACCATTCTCAAACAGAAGGATGCTATTAAGAGCATGAGGCCTTCGAAAGGCCTAACCATCTTGTTGAAGCTACGAATTAATGTAAATGATGAGATGAAGAAGCTTCTGTTGTTTAGGATTAAGGAGAAGCAGTTGGCGGGAGATAGCATGATTGAGGTAATCCTCTGTG
>NC_090738.1:106647180-106654680 GCF_036898095.1 Palaemon carinicauda
CACTATAATTTCAAAAAAATAATATATTATCGTTTCATGATTAATCAGGATATTTTAATAGAGATGAATTCCCTCTCCTCAGTAATAAAAAAAACTAGTGTAAGCAGAGACATAAAAGACATTGCTATTCATAATATCAATGATAATCTGAATACATATTTTATATCTTCCCAACCCTCTTGTCAGATGATATATCTAGACACATTCCTTGTATAGAAGCGTCGTAGTTTGTTAATGTGATTGGTTCTACGTTTCCGTTCTCTGCGGGAATGAATAGGCTTATCCCTGGTATACGAAAGGGGATTGTTCGCTCATGAATATTTCATGGCTATCCTAGAATCTTCTATTTAGCTTTGTCATCTGATACGTGTTTTACTTTTTGAGTTGTTGTGTTCTTTTAGTAAGTTTTTTTTTTATTCAAATTATATGATTAATTGATTTCATTATCTAGTATCATTTTAATTCAATGGCACATGATATCATCTTATGTTCAATGAAATCTTAATAATTTAATTTTTGGTACTGTACTTTACTTTCTTGGCTGGTTTTCCGCTCCCATACATCAGAGGGAACCCCACTCTCTCCTACCCGACCTCCACTGTCGTTTTTACCTTGTTCGTTCAAATTATTTAACGTTTTTTTAACGCATATTGTTCATTTACTGTTAAATCATCACTGTCGTATGACTGTTGATATAAGAAAGTCTTCAGTTTCCTCTTGAAAGCCTTAATGTCTTGAATCATTCAGATGTTTCATGGGAGCTTATTATATAGTCTCAGGGCCGCATATCTATAAGTGCTGGAGCCTAAAGTACACATATATCTAGGTTCCAAGCCATATGTTTTCTAGAATTCTTCGTCGATGGTATCCAGTGAAGACATAAGACCGGGAATAAGCTATTTAGGTGAAAATAAAAATTGATTTTCTTATTCAAGTGAAGTTCTGTGTGGATATGTGGATCTTCAAAGAGACAATAATGAGTAGAGATATGTTTCTTGAAATGGAACTGACAATGCAATTACACGTCATTGCAATAAACAAAAAAATATTGAGTATCTCGAAGAGTTCAATTGTAAGACACAGCAAATTATATTATAATATATCTAAGAGATTGTGTGTAAATAGTGAACGATATCATCATAATTTATCAACTACATAATTCCGAGGGAAATTCGTAATTGAGTAAAACATATGAAATAAATTCCAAGTAGAATTGTAATGTATTTGCAAGAATTATTTATTTCGCAAAGCTGGAAAAAATATGATCTAAGATATGGGATTATAATATTTGTTAACGAACAGAATTCAGAGCAGACATTTCAACGTCTTTCTTTGACTTTTCATTAATTATTTAACTCACTGGGTTTCGATTTTCCACGCAACTATCAAACAAGTTGAGGGAAATGTTGAATGAAAAATTATAACAAGTAATTTCATGTATAAATTAACCTTAACCTGTATCTTATTTGATCTTTTTCTTCACATTTCATTCGCTTGTCTTGATTATAAAATAATAATAATAATAATAATAATATTAATAATAATAATAATAATAATAATAATAATAATAATAATAATAATAATAATAATGATAATAATAATAATAATAATGATGATGATAATAATACTTTTATAAAATTACGATATTGTTATCAATATCATGGATAACTAGTTATATTAATAATACGATAAAACATAAATTGTCCGTTTACATATCACAAAAGTGAAAAAAAAGAAACTTCCACTATATGACTCAAAATAACTAAATCTTCCAGATTTATTCTACCATATCTTTGTTGCAAGCTATATATCGTGCACTGCAAGTGCTGTAATTCCCGATGCAAATAGATTGCCACAGTTTGCATGCAAAATGTCTCAAATAAAAGTGCATGGTGCAATGTCCTCTCACATTCATGAGAAGTTTGGACATTCATTTGAATTCCGTCGTCACTTAAGATGTTTATATTTGTAGGAGCAGAAAGAAAAAGAAAAGGAGACAGAGAAAATATCGGACGATTGCAAGTCTCAAGGAAAAGGACGAGCCAATGGAAGTATCACTCTTACAGCCTTTGTTTTATTTACTGCTAGAAACATACTACTGTATGATTTTCTCTCTCTCTCTCTCTCTCTCTCTCTCTCTCTCTCTCTCTCTCTCCTCTCTCTCTCTCTCTCTCTCTCTCTCTGTATAAGTACTTCCCTCTAAAGAAAAAAATCTCTTTTAGTTTCCAAAAAAATCAGAAAAATAATAACGAAATGTTGATTTATTGATAACTGGAAACCTTTCAAAATAAGATAATAGTGATAATACTAATCCATAAAGTGGCTAGAAAACTAACTTTTTTATATGGATTTATGCCTACTCTCTCTCTCTCTCTCTCTCTCTCTCTCTTCTCTCTCTCTCTCTCTCTCTCTCCTCTCTCTCTCCTCTCTCTCTCTCTCTCTTGCACGACAATAGATAATAATGGAGTGGTGAGTCTCTATCTGCTTCCAGTTCTGAAACACTGAAACCTCTCTATTGAAGTCAAATGGAAACATACAGGTCATGAATTTGCTTTTGGTAGGAGCTTGAAGATTCGTTTTAGACAGAAACTTTTGCTATTTGAAATAATGATGTAAACCTTTCGATTTAGTCCATATTTCTATATGAATGTTATAGCTTTTTATATGCATATATATATAATATATATATATATATATATATATATATATTATATATATATATATATACGTATATATATATATACGTATATATAATATATATATATATATATATATATATATATATATATATATATATATGTGTGTGTGTGTGTGTGTGTGTGTGTGTGCATGTGTGTGTGTGTGCGTGTGTGTGTGTGTGTCTGTGTGTGTGCGTGTTTGTGTGTGTGTGCATATGTGTATCTAAATGTATAGTATTCATAATTACATATTAATCACTAATTCGGAAATAAAGAGCATTTGATATTTTATATCATTAGGTTCTACATTTACATTATTGAATATCGTAAGAAATTTAATCTCTCTCTCTCTCTCTCTCTCTCTCTCTCTCTCTCTCTCTCTCTCTCTCTCTCTCTCTCTCTGACCAGGCTTTTTTTTTTCAAAATGTTTAATATTCATGATTAAATAATAATCAATAATTATGAAATATTTTCTATTTCCTATCATTAGGCAAGAATAACAAATAAAATATCCTCTCTCTCTCTCTCTCTCTCTCTCTCTCTCTCTCCTCTCTCTCTCTCTCTCTCTCTCTCTCTCTCTCTCTCTCTCTCACATCCAGCTTTTGGCTGAATAGAATAATTCAAACATAACTTTCTTCTTAGGACACAGATTTACTCCTTTTCTGTAATATTTTTCATTTCAATATTTTTTTCTGTATAACTGTACGTTTTTATATTTTTGGTCATGACTAATTTGTTGTAATATGATGTTTTTAATAAATATTTTGAGAAATGATTGAAACATCAACTAATGAATGATATGCACATCTTTACACTATGCCTAAATAAACACAATGTTGATATGATTAGGTTAATCTAATATTCCTTTTAAATGAATTATTTATTTTTTTTCATCTTGTTTTATTTCTTTTGCAAATGAACAGATGAAGAGAAGTAGATGAAGATGAATTAAATCCTCACCCTTTCTTTTTGGGATTTGTTAATAGGTACATCAATTGGTTTATTTTAGAAATATTTGTAATCTTTCTACAATGGCTCTTTCATATTCATATTAAACGCTATTTAACAAATAATATATTTAAAAAATTGATTCATGTAAAGCTGAATTTAAAAGACCATCAAAATAGTGATGAAAATTAATATTTTATGGGAACATAACCATTACAGGAGCGATAAAATCAAATATTCTCGTATATTTTCTTCCTTTTGCATATTAGTTTGTCACTAAACATTTAAAAGAGTACGCAACCCGTCAAAAATGACGTCTAAATAGTTAGATATGTGCACACACGTAAACGCACCTCCCTCTCACCAAGGTATGACTACTCCTCTTCCCAATATTCCAATATCTATAGCCGGACCGTTACTTTATTGTATAGGGGAGATATCTATGGCAATATAAAAAAATAAGAATAATGAAAATAAGGATATTCCAAGCAATATACATCAGGGCTTATCAAAAGTTCAACATAAATCCTACTTCATTTATCAAATAATCATTTTTATGTCACTTTTAAAGACAATATTCCTTCAATGGTTATCTTTATTACCTAATAACCTAATGATATTGAATTATTATACCATTATTATAGAGAAAGTATTTCATAGTAAATTTATGAACGACAGTTTCAAAGGAAATCTAATTTGATTCACATAATTTTAATTTTTTTTTATTGCAAATGATTATAAATTAGTATGAGACTACGCGTAATACTTGCGCTAATGTTAATTATGACACGAATGTAATTACTCATTACATATAATTTGATACCGAAATCCAGCAACTGACTCTAATTTCCCTCTTTTTAGTGTAAAGAATTTTGTTTTATATTTCACATTAACTTCTAGATAAAGCTTCCGCATGTTTTGTGTGTACGTGTTTGTGTGAATATGCCTGCATCCATGTATGCATGTGCGTGAGATGAGACGGGGAGAGAAACACACAGACAGAGAGAAACAAAGGGGAATATTTGTACTAGAACATAAACAATATATTCTTATAATATCATTGAAAGAGAATCGATAACGCCTATAACTCCTATAACCCTGTAATAACATTAACTTAGACGATCAATGGAGACCCAGTCTTCTTTGCCACGAATGTTTAGTACGACTGCTTTCAGACTGCGTCGGATCACAAGGAATGGGCCTGTGTAATGGGGAATTAGCGGTGGCTTGGTAGTGTCGTTGCGTAGGAAGACGTGCGTTGCAGAATGCAAGTCTGTCGGTATGTGATGCTTCGCTGGGGGATTGTAAGTCTAGCAGCATAGAGTAAATTATCCCATGACATGACATATGCACTGGAGATTGTTGAAGGAGGTTGTAGAAGGAAAAAATTCAGCAGGGATGACCAACGGGTTGCCATACATCATTTCAGCTGCCGAGACGTCGAGGTCGTCGTCTTTAGGAGTGGTCCTTAGTCTCAGGAGGACCCAGGGAATCTGAGTAAAACAGTTGGAATCCTTGCAGTGGGAACTCAGAGATGCTTTGAGGGTGCGATGAAAACTTTCAACCATTCCATTAGCAGCGGGGTTATAGCCAGTTGTCTGATGTAGGGTGATGCCCAGGAGATTCGCTAATGATATTCATAATTGAGAGGGGAAAGTTGTACCCCTGTCAGAAGTAATATGCTCAGGGATACCAAATCTTGCAATCCATCCTGAGAGTAAGGCAGATGTACATGAGGCGGACATTGCAGTTTCCATGGGAATGGCTTCAGGCCAACGAGTGGAGCGGTCGATGACGGTAAACAGGTAACGATGTCCTTGTGATGTGGGAAGGGGGCCTACAACATCGATATGAATGTGGTCGAAACGACGCTGAGGACGAAGAAAGGTCCCCACTCCTGAATCTGTGTGTCGGTGTACTTTAGAAGTTTGGCAAGAAGTACAGTCGCGGACCCAATCCTTAGCATCTATAGAAATGCCATGCCAAATGAACTTCGTCTTCAGTAGCTGTGCAGTAGAACAGCACGAGGGATGTGAAAGGCCATGAATGAAATCAAACACCTGTCGGCGCATGGGAGCAGGAATCCAAGGTCGCGGTCCACCAATACTGACGTCACAGAGGAGGGTGGTGTTGGAGTCGTCGAGGGGGATGACTTCCCAACGGAGGGATGTGCAGGAAGTCCTACATGCTTGATAGTCTAGATCCTTTTTTAGGGCTTCAGCCAAGGCATTATAATCCAATTTCAGTTGAACGTCAGCCAACGTGTTTATTGACAGGGCATTGGCAATGGAATTCATATTCCCAGGGACGTGTTGAAGGGTGCAATTTTATTCAGCCACAGCGGAGAGATGTTGGCATTGATGGGCGGACCAGGTGTCAGAAAGAGGCATGTGATCTGTGCGAATGACGAAGGGCGTACCTTCTAAGAAAGGGCGAAAGTGACGGACAGCTAAGTGCACCCCGAGCAATTGTCAATCGAAGGTAGAATAACCCGATTCTGCCTTGGACAGTTATCTGCTGAAGAAGGCCAATGGGTGGGGAGAGCCGTTAATCAGCTTTTTGAGTACTACACCAATAATGACATCGCTGGCATCAGTGGAGAGAAGTAGAGGGGCATGTGGGATAGGAAAAGTGAGAGCTGCAGCGGTTAATAGGGCCTTCTTTGCTTCGTAGAAGGCCGCTTCTTCAAGGGGACCCCACTTCAGGTCTTTTAGCTTGCCCTTGAGGGAGGCGTAGAGGGGAGCAAGAGTGGCGGCAATGCCCGACAGAAAACGGTGATAATAGTTGATCTTGTCCAGGAATTCCTGAAGAGCTTTGACGGTCGAGGGCGTGGGGAAGTTCTGAATGGCTGCTACCTTCTCAGGGAAGGGATGGACTTCTTTAGGAGTGATGCGGTGCCCTAAGAACGACACTTCGGTGGCGCCAAAAGTACACTTGTTGCACCGGACTACAAAGCAGTTTTGTTGCAGACGATCGAGCACAATGCGCACGTGACGGAGGTGTTCCTATTTTGAGGAAATGAACACAAGTATGTCGTCCACATAACATACACAGAAGGGGAGGTCCCCTAAGATGGGATCCCTGAGACGCTGAAAAGTGGCCCCAACATTACGAAGGCAAAAACAGGAGTAATTGAAGGTGTATGTACCAAACGGAGTGGTGATGGCGGTCTTGGGGATGTCTTCTGGGTTCATAGGCACCTGATAATACCCCTGAAAGAGGTCGAGCATGGAGAAAACCTTTGCTTTGTGCAAGTAGGAGGTCACGTCGGCAATGTTTGGGAGGGGGTAGTGATCCGGTTCTGTTTGAATGTTCAGGTGCCTGTAATCCTCGCACGGATGGTGGGAGCCGTCTTTCTTCAGAACGACGTGTAAGGGTGACGACCATGGGCTGGAGGCCTTTTGGCAAAGGCCCATTTCCAAAATTTCGGCGAACGTCTGTTTGGCGGCTGCCAATCGTTCCGGTACCAGACTTCTGAATTTTGCAAAGACTTGGTGTCCTGACGTCTTGATATGGTGATAAATACCGTGATTGGCAGGAGCCGTGAGCATTTGGCGAAGTTTTGGACGGAAATCTTCCAGGTACGATATGAGGAGGTGGGTGTAGGCATCCGTGGGTGGGCTGATGTGGAGAGCGAGGTTGGACAAGTACGAGTCTGGGTTGACTAATCGTAGGTGGGCGACATCGACCAGAGGGTGGAAATGAGAGAGGAAATCCGTGCAGAGGATTGGCAATGTGACGTCAGCAACGATAAACTTCCAATTAAATTTACCGTTTCCAAACGATAATGTGAGGTTCTCGTGACCGTAGGTGGGTATCGCAAATTAGTTGGCAGCTACCAGGCAGAAATCGGCAGACGTAAACAGACTACGTC
>NC_090738.1:106667180-106678253 GCF_036898095.1 Palaemon carinicauda
ATGGCTTCTTCGTCTTCGTCGGCCTCTGATAAGTTGAGTATAGTGTCTGTTATGTATAAATGTAGGCTCTTGGTAAAATTTTGAGTGATTAATAGGATTAATCTTTGATACAAGAGCCGTAGCCTACCAGAGGTGTCCTGGACACTGTCGCTCGCTAGGTATAAATTAGTTAGTCAGAGCGACATTCCTGGTTGTTTTGCTTTAATAAATTATAGCTATTTAGCATTACATAGGATTTCCTTTCGTGCTTAGTATTATTTGGCGAAGTATTCGCCATTCTGGCCTACGCTAGGCCATGTAGCCTAGTCGTTTGGTCCTAGTACTTCATGCATGATTTTGGTTTTTCCGAGTGTAATTAAAATTTTATTGAAGCTTTAGGCTATATTTTATACATTTTAGACTGTTTGGAATATTTCCAAGATTGTATACGTGTGAGTTTCGGTGAATTAGGTAATCGATTCTCTTGGTGCCTAGGCTAATTGCTTATGGAGCCTTAGTATACTTTATCATACTCCCCGGTTGCTTTCTTTTCTTCGGAGAAGGTATGCAATCCCTTTCCCTCTGTTTAACCCTGGATAGGTACGCTCCTCGGACACCCCTTTAAGGGTATACTCGGACGCGAGCGACCCCGACGCCAAAAAAAATTCTTGAAAAATCAGTTTTTGCAGTAACCTCCTTTTTTCTTTTGCCAAAAAAAACTTCAATGAATGCTTAAAACAACTGTAAAGATAAATACTACTCATCTGCAGAAAAACTATTTATTATAAATATTTTAAAAAATTAAGTAGAAAAATAAAAGACCTGACATAAAAATTCATAAAAAAAAAGTTTATACATATATACACAAATCCTTTTAGGAATTGATTTGTGAATGTTTAGGACACATGTTGATGTATTTTGGATGAAGTCAGACCCATGGAGGTGAAGATCTGAAATGAGAAAAAAAGGGTAACTTTTTTTGGCCAAAAAAATTTGTCCAAATTTCATGAATTTTTTTGGGTACCCAAATGAAATATGAAGTGGCTAATTTTTTTAGGGAATAAACATATGTTATCCTAAAATAGAAATATGTAAAAAAATCTTCATTATTTTGTAAATTACATTTATATCAGGGGCCATATCTAGAGGTAATTTTTTGAGTACTTAGAAATTTCGTAAAAAGATACATATATTTAATATATAATATGATATTTATGCAGGTACAAATATACCAAAATATCACAAATTCTATAGGGAACAAGAATATATATAGATAGGGCAGCTTACGCTTCGGATATGTCCACAAAATGGCCGCCAACCACACTGACTCAGACTCCCTAATCTGCCACTTGAAATGTAGGAAGGGTATGTCAATTTCAAGGTGTTATTTACTAATCTAATTATTATTGGATATGCATAAAAATTGTATGGTGGGTTACTGGATAATTGTCGATTATTTTACGACTATAAAATTAAAATTCTGACCCAAAAAATTTTTTTTGAAGGGAAATAAAATAAAAAAAAAAAATGTAAAACAATATAATATTTTAGCTAAAAAAATTTGATGATATTCAATCAAAAAAGAAGTAAACAACATTTTCCGACAAATAAACATCTAGAGGAATCATTACTCTGTGATAGTTCCTTAGTTTGTAGTAATTTTGAAAGAATTGGGAAAAAACTAAAAAATGGCAATCACCGGAAAATCGAACACATACCTATATATACGCCATATCTGGCTAAAAAAAGATAGGCATGGGTAGCCAGATCATCTAGAAACACTTTCCAACACTATAAAAATATAAGTTTTGCGGCACTACTTGCCAATTCCTTACGGTAACATGACTAAGCAAAAAAATGCAAAACAAATAAAAAGGGGCACTCGCGGAAAAATGGCTGACATTCTAATATACGGCATTTCAGAAAAAAAAAATTCTGCCACGTGATAGGCAAACCATCAAGGCACATTTTCCGACAAATAAACATCTAAATGAATCATTACTCTGTGATAGTTCCTTAGTACGTAGTAATTTTGAAAGAAATGGGAAAAAACGAAAAAATGGCAATCACAGGAAAATCGAACACATACCTATATATACGCCATATCTGGCTAAAAAAAAAGATAGGCATGGGTAGCCAGATCATCTAGAAACACTTTCCAACACTATAAAAATATAAGTTTTGCGACACTACTTGCCAATTCCTTACAGTAACATGACTAAGTAAAAAAATTACAAAACAAATAAAAAGGGGCACTCGTGGAAAAATGGCCATTCTAATATACGGCATTTCAGAAAAAAAAAATTTCAGCCACGTGCTAGGCAAACCATCAAGGCACATTTTCCGACATATAAACATATAAATGAATCATTACTCTGTGATAGTTCCTTAGTACGTAGTAATTTTGAAAGAAATGGGAAAAAACGAAAAAATGGCAATCACAGGAAAATCGAACACATACTTATATATACGCCATATCTGGCTAAAAAAAAAATAGGCATGGGTAGCCAGATCATCTAGAAACACTTTCCAACACTATAAAAATATAAGTTTTGCGACACTACTTGCCAATTCCTTACGGTAACATGACTAAGCAAAAAAATGCAAAACAAATAAAAAGGGGCACTCGCAGAAAAACGCCCAACATTCTAATATACGGCATCTCAGATAAAAAAAAAGACATGCACGTGTTAGCCCAACCATCAAGGCACACTTTCTAACACATAAACATGAAAAAAAAATCAATAATATACGGCAATTCCTTACTACGTAGTAATTTTTACAAATATTGAAAAAAAAACAGAAATTGGTAACCGCAGTTAAATACCCAATATACTAATAACTACGTCGTATCTGACAAAAACAAAGTCACGCATGGGTAGCCAGATCATCTAGACACACTTTCCAACACTAAACAAGCAAAAGTTTTACGACACTATTTGGCAATATCTTACGGAAAAATGACTTGGCAAAAAAATGCAAAAAAATGAAAAAGGGGCACTCGCGGTAAAATGGTCCTCGTGGTGATGAACGACATTTTAACTAAAAAAAAAATCATGCACATGGTAGCCAAACAATCCACCAAGACTTTCCACAACTGATAACCTATACAAGTTGCACCATTCTACGACAATTTCATAATACGTAATAACTTTGATAATTATGCAAACTACCTGAGAAGGGTAAACTCGGTCGCGCTCGACCCCGACGCGTCTCAGAAATCGGGGAAGGAGTACAGCTACAGCAATGCACATCTGGACACTACTAGAGCGTGTAGGGGAGACACCTCCTGCAGGTCGATCACCCACAAATTCAGTCACGGGGGTGAGTCACGTGAAAAAAACCTGTTTTTTTTTTGACGCTCGGGGTCGCAAACGACCCACCGTACCTATCCAGGGTTAAGCCTTGGGCTTATCCCTAAGTGGTTTTTTCCGAATTTATTTTCGATAAAACTATACTAGGGTGTTACTGTACCTTCCTGTTCCTGTAGTTATGGTTCAAGAGGGACAGAACAACAGAGTTTTTAGTCTGAGTCTGTGTTGTCTGGCTTGGGGCAGAGTCCCCCTCGCTGACCTAACACATACAAAGGGAGCTTAGCTCCCTTAGGTCACTACCGAAGGTTTCTGTAGTTATGATTCCTTCTTTTGTGATCTACCAGACTAGTCCTGTTGCTGTTCTCGGGGGAGGATAAGTTCTTCCCTTGGGAGTAGCAACGCCTTCCTTGCTTTGGTGCTCTGGAAGCTGGCAAGTATTGCTGGCCTTTACCCTTAGATCTCCCTTAGGCTAAGATAAGTTTCTTGGCTGCGGGTGATCTGTCACTAAAGCAAGGTTGGCAGGACCCTCTTGTCCCTTCCCCCTCTATCTCCGTAATGGCCTAGCCATTACTGTACTGTACCTTACCGGCCGGCAGAGCTGGCCGGCAGGGGTCTTACTGTACTGTACGTCGTTCTACTTCTGGACCTAGTATAGGTTGGGATGTGGAATTGACTCAGCCCATTGCCGGCCAGCAGAGCTGCTGGCCGGCAAGGGTCTTATGTTTTCGAGTGCTGCCCGGACCTCTCTTGGTCCCTCATCCATGCCTGCCGGCAGAGCCGGACGGCATTGGTCTAGGAAGCCTGAATTAGTTTGTCCCCTTCCTTATATGCACTCTTTCGGTTGCCGGGCTTGGAGGTTGTGTACACTCTTATCCCGGCATCCATTCTATTTTTCTTCTAGTGTTGTACCTGTCCCGGCTGCCGGCCTATGAGGCCGGCAGCCGGGCAGGTGTAGTCCTCTGGTTCTTTTGCTGCCGGCTGGCATCGGTCTTGTACCTTTGCCGGCCGGCTTATGTCAGTCCTTGTCTGCCGGTCACCAAGAGTGTGGCCGGCAGCTGGGTACTACCTTGTGTAGTTGCTGGCCGGCAGCCATTGCCGGCCAACACTGGCTGTTACCGGCCGGCAGTTGCTGCCGACCGGCACAGGCATTTGAACCAGAGTGCTGCCGCCCTATAGCTGTTAAGTAGTATACTTTAAAGCTAGTTGTGGTGTGTGCCGGCCGGCAAAGGCAGGCCGGCACACATCCCCCTATACTGTACTAGTATTCTTCTGTATAGCATATACAGTAAGAAGAAAACTATAGTAAAGGTTTTGGTACAGCACTGTATCTTCTAACACTATTGTGTTTTCTTGCACATCCCTTTGCTGTTGCCCTCAGATAGGAAGCTTAGTTCTTCCCTGTCTATTATCCAAGATTTTAAAATCATTGCTTAGGTGTGAGCTCCACCTGTTTCCTCTGGAAACCTTGCATTGGTTACTCTAGAAGAGATAAACCATTTTTGATTTTATTATCTGGAAGGCTGCAACAATGGGTTGTGAGGGAAACACAAGTGTGTGTCTTTCCTTTCTGAATTGTTATGCTATACTATGCATATCCAGTGATACATAGTTCACTTGATACTCATGGAAATTTCTTCTCTTTACAGAAGGACACTCCGAAGTGGGGAAGTGCTTTCTGCAATGTCAGCAGCAAGAACCTCTGCGGACATGAGTTTTGTAGGAGACACGCAGCATACGCTGTCTCCAAGGATGATCTCCGGTATTGGGACCCTCAGGTATGTACTGTGTGCACTAACCTGATTAATGAGACATTTAAATAGCTAGGAAGAAGCTTCGTACCTGGGTAAGGGGCTTCCAAAAGAACACTTCTGGCCCTTATCTTCCAAGTGAGAAGATGAGGGCGTATCCTTTCCCTAAGGCATCAGCTGATGCAGTGATTCCCCAGCCTCAAGAGGAGATCCCCTAAGTTCAGATCCAGGTGGATGCTGAAGTCGCGGTCGCGATGCAAGACATCCAGCTAAATGACAGGATGTCTGATGTGGACGGGTGTCAGGAGGAAGACCTCCTGGCAGAAGCCCAGGATGAAGTTCAAGCCCCTCTACATCGGCCGGTCTCCCAGTAGAGCTGGGACAGGCCCTCTCTTCTATTGTTGGAATGATCCAACAAATGCAGAAGGAGAATCAGGAGAAGGCGGCTGCAATGGAACTGCGAATGCAGTGCCTTGCAGAATCACATGGGCCCCAGAAAAAGCTCAATGTGAAAGACCTTCCCTTGTGCTCAGATGCTAACCCATGGAGGTATGCTGAGCACATGCCGATGACGACTGGAAAGATCGTCATCTCGGATAAGCTGGGCTCAGTTCCCCTGGAGGGTGGAATTCTGGCCCAGCAAGGCATCATATCCGGACTGTTATGTCCGGCTGAGGAAGGAACCAGCTTTAAAGGAGGAGACAGAGCCGAAGGAGGTCATAGTGATGGACCATGCTAAGGCTCAAGCTCTACTTTCATCCTCGATGAAAGAGAGGGGCTTCTCTAACTCAAAGGTAGCTGCATTGAATAGGAAGCTCCCTTCCTTTGTGTCCTCGCCTACTAGAGCCTTCCCCCTTTTACAGAAAGGGTTTCTGGCTGTACTAAAAGCAATCGAGGCCGGCAAGTCTTGCCCCTCCCTAGAGGAGTGTAAACCCTTGTCGCTGGCCCTGCCTATGGACCACAAAGACTGGAAGGACGTCCATCTTACGTTCTCAGTGGGAAAGTTGGAGGCTGATATTGCCGGACGTCAGTTCGGCAAGGACCTCCCTAAGCTGTCTGACTTTCTTTTGCGAAGTGAGTTCGATACAAAAGAAAGACTGACTGCCTCAATGTCTCTTCAGACTACTCTCGAGACGATGGCAAGTGACCCCAAGGTCCATGAAATGTTCATGGTAGTGGCCAAGCCTCATCTGGCCACAGTGACGAAGGACCTTTATGGCTTCGTCAAGGCAAGGAGAGCTTGTAGGGAGTTCGTGTTTACCTCGGCTACGGTGAGGCACGAGCTAAAGAAACTAATCTCCTCCAACATTTGGGGAAAAGACCTTTTTCCCTACCGACTTGGTCAAAGAAGTTGTTGATAAAGCCGCCTTGGAGAATAGAAACCTTTTCCAGAAGTGGGGCCTGGCTATCAAAAGAAAGTCTTCCCCGGATGAGGGTCCTCAACCAAAGAGGAAGACTATGAGGACTAGGCTACCGTCTCGGCCAGCCAAGCCTCTTCGACAGCAACAGCAACTGCGATTGCCATTGCCCCCAGTGCCCCAGATCATGGCACAAACCCCGACCACCATTCAGTGGGTACCCCAGGCCGTGTCGACACAGTCCACGGCATTCACCCCAGCGTTCGAAGGGCAGTCTACTTCCTTTCGAGCAAAGCCTAGAGGAGCAGCCAGAGGCTCGTCTAGACGCCCCTCAAGGGGAAGGGGATTCAGGGGTGGTCGTGGTCAGGAAGGCAAGACCTCAGGAAGGCAAGACCTCAGGACGGCAGTCCAAGTGAGGTGATACCGGTAGGAGGGAGACTTCTGAAATTTCGGGATCGGTGGACCTTCGATCCCTGGGCCCACAGCCTACTCAAGAATGGACTGGGCGGGAGCTGGTACAGCACTCCACCCCCGTACCTTCGGTTTTTCCAACACTCCACCCCCGTTATGGAGGAGTACGTTCAAGAACTGTTGGAGAAAAAGGGTGAAGCCCATCAATTTCTAAGGGAGGCTTTTTTTGTGTTCCCAAGAAAGACTCGGAAAAGCTCAGAGTCATTCTGGACTTGTCGCCACTTAACAAGTTCATAGTGAATTGCAAATTCAAATGCTAACACTGCAACACATAAGGACCTTACTGCCCAAGAGGGCATATTCCGTCTCTATAGACTTGTCAGACGCCTACTGGCACATTCCAATTAGCCATCGACTCTCCCCCTACCTAGGGTTCAGGCTACAACGAAGACTATACGCCTTCGGAGCCATGCCATTCGGGCTAAACATAGCCCCAAAGATTTTTACGAAGCTTGCGAGCGTAGCTCTCAAACAATTTCGCCTAAAGGGAATTCAGGTAGTAGCCTACCTGGACGACTGGTTGGTGTGGGCAGCATCCGAGACAGAATGCTTGCAAGCTTCCAGTCAAGTGATCCAGTTCCTAGAGTACCTAGGCTTCAAGATCAACAGAAAAAGTCTCGACTTTCTCCATCTCAAAAGTTCCAGTGGCTAAGATCCACTGGGACCTTTTGTCACACCGTTTCTCCACCCCGGCGAAGAAAAGGAAGGAGATAGCGGGTTCTGTCAAGAGACTTCAAGATTCCGAAAGGATATCAAGACACGAGCAGGAGAGAGTACTGCGCTCTCTCCAGTTTGCTTCGGTGACAGACCCAGTGCTAAGAGCACAGCTAAAGGATGCAATCGGAGTTTGGAGAAGTTATGCATCAAACGCGTGAAGAGATCTGAGAAGACCAGCCGCTTCGGCTAAGTATTCTCCTCAGGCCTTGGTCCCAAGCCAGACATCTAAAGAAGTCAGGTTCTTCTTCAGCCACCTCCCCCGTCGGTGACGATTCACTCAGACGCCTCGAAGGAGGGATGGGAGGTCAATCTCATCGGAAAAAAGTCCAGGGGACTTGGTCCAGGCTATTCAAGACCTTTCTCATAAAACTTTCTAGAAGCTAGGGCAGTGCTCCTTACCTTAAAGAAAGTCTCCCCGCGTCATTCGTTCCACATAAAGTGGTGATAGACAGCGAGGTAGTTGTGAGATACTTGAATCGACAAGGATCGAGGTCACCACCTCTCAACCAGGTGATGTTGGCCGTCTTCCGATTGGCGGAAAAGAAGAAGTGGTACCTGTCGGCAGTTCACCTTCAAGGAGTCCGCAATGTGACAGCGGACGCTCTATCCAGGTTCACACCGATAGAGTCGGAATGGTCCTTAGACGCAGGATCATTCTCCTTCATTCTGAATCAGTCCCAGAACTGCAGATAGACCTCTTTGCGACGAAAGACAACAAGAAGTTGCCCCTGTACGTGCCCTGTACGAGGACCCCTTAGCGGAAGCAGTGGACGCGATGTCCCTCGACTGGAACAGATGGTCCAAGATTTATCTGTTCCCTCCTCACAACCTTCTGTTGAGGGTCCTCAACAAACTGAGATCCTTCAAAGGGTAGCGGCAATAGTGGCCCACAAGTGGCCGAACAGCGTGTGGTTCCTCCTGGCATTGGAACTGTAGCTGAAGATTGTACCACTACCAGATCCAGTTCTGACCCAGCGAGTCCAGAAGTCAACTGTCTGCGCTTCATTACAGAAAACCCGGACCCTGCAGTTCATGATTTTCTCTCCCTAGCGGTGAGAAAGCGTTTCGGGATTTCGAAAGCCAGTATAGACTTCCTTGAGGAATATAAGTGCAAATCTACTAGAAGGCAATATGAGTCATCTTGGAGAAAATGGGTGGCCTTTTGTCAAGGCGAAGATTCCGCAGGAGATCTTGACAGACTTCTGCTTATCTTTTTTCCCCACCTCCATGGTCAAGGGTTGGCAGCGAACACGATTTCAGCGTGTAAGTCTGCTTTGACAAGACCCATTCTATATGCCTTCCAGGTCGACCTAGGTAACGAGATCTTTAATAAAGTCCCGAAAGCCTGTGCTAGGCTCAGACCTTCAGCACCTCCAAAGCCCATTTCATGGTCTTTAGACAAGTTCTTCATTTCGCTTCTCTGTTGAGCAATGAAGAGTGTGCGTTAAAGGATTTGACACAAAAAGTTATTTTCCTATTTTGCACTCGCGTCCGGGGCCAGGGTTAGTGAGATTGTAGCCTCTCGAGAGAGGTAGGTCGTGTTCAGTTCCTGGATGGGGAAGAACTGAACCTGTTTCCGGATCCTACGTTTCTCGCCAAGAATGAGTTACCCACCAACAGGTGGGGTCCCTGGAGAATCTGCCCTCTGAAAGAAGATGCATCTCTATGTCCAGTAGAATGCCTAAAGGTCTATCTTCATAGAACTTCAGACATCAAGGGTGATCAACTATTCAGGGGAGAAACATCAGGCTCAAATTTATCTCTGAATCAACTCAGAACGAAAATCACATATTTTATTCGCAGAGCGGATCCTGACAATACACCCGCAGGTCACGATCCGAGGAAAGTTGCCTCATTCTTAAATTTCTTTAATTGTATGGATTTTGAACATCTCCGTTCATACACTGGCTGGAAGTCTTCCAGAGTGTTCTTTCGCCACTATGCGAAGCAAGTAGAGGAACTAAAAGAGATCTGTGGTAGCAGTGGGTCGCGGTGTTAACCCTACTCTTTAACTCTGCGAGGAACAGTGGTCTTAATTGGTACGATTAATTCCAGGGTGAGTGTGTAGTTACATACTGTACTACAAACTAAGTGAGGGCACTGTGTTGCCCATCCAGACTGTTCCATTTCCGAAGGTGAACCTAGCATAAGTGCAGACATGTGTGCCGAGCGTTTCTAACGCTAATGTCATTGATTTGTAATACAGGCTTTTATGACTTTGATACCTCGGTATCTAAAAAGTGGCATCTAATGTTTTTTCTTTCAGACAAACAAGCTCTGTTTACTATCATACTTATGCTTAAAGTTTTGGGTTATCCTCTTCTTATATATATATATATATATATATATATATATATATAGTATATATATATATATATATATATATATATATATATATATATATATATATATATATATATATATATATAATTGTGGTTAACCTGTCTATTTATTGCCTGTCAATAATCTGGTTCTTGAGAACCTTGCGTCTCCTTCACCTGTGTCAATTTATTGGTATAATTGAGCATTCATTCTATGTACCTTATCTGGGATAATTCTAATAGAATTGTTCCTTTATGCAAGCTATGTTGCATTGGTTTTCCTCCTATGCGGATATAAAACCTTTGTCCAATACAAGTATTGTGCGGAAGACTGGTCGATATTTCATATTGACGCAGTGGTCCTTTACAAACTATGCTTTACTTAATATAGGGCGAGACCACTATATTAGCTTGCCTGGTATTCATACATAGATATATGTACTCTTCGAGACTTTTCCAGAGTCTAGTAGGACTCTTCCCTGTAGGGGGCAGGAAGCTCTAACATAGTTTATAGTTAGTTGAAAAGATGTATAACGGTAACATCTTAGGTCTCTAGGTCTAGTCGACCGGGAAAAAAAAAAAAAATTACCTCCGGGGAGTACGGCATGTTCTGAGAATCCACAGATACAGTAATGCTCTGGTACACTTCCATCAGGACGACATGGCTTGAGCCCAAAAAACGGATTTTGAGCGAAGCGAAAAATCTATTTTTGGGTGAGATGGCCATGTCGTCCTGATGGACCCCGCCCTTGCCTTTCTAAGAAAGGGCTGTAGGACCCCTCCCTACATACAGTATCTGTAGCACCTCGTGTACGCTACAAGGAATACAGATGGCGCCAGGATTGGCGCCAGGCACGCATACGAATCGGGGGATAGGGAAGCCTTGGGAGCGGCTCCCCTTTTTCTTTCCCGAATTCGTATCTCGTCAATCACCTCCTACGAGACGAAATCTCTGTCCAGGATGTAGATTGCCATGTGACGTGTCTAGAATACGTCCTCTGATATGTCGCGATATCCCTTTCACGAGGGATACTCGCTCCAGGAGTTAGAATTCTGGTACCTTAAGGTAAATTCTCTGGGAATATCGCCGTAGTTGTAATATACCCTAGGAAGCTACCCTATAGGAACTTCCATCAGGACGACATGGCCATCTCACCCAAAAATA
>NC_090738.1:106678753-106683753 GCF_036898095.1 Palaemon carinicauda
CACGTGAAAAAAACCTGTTTTTTTTTTGACGCTCGGGGTCGCAAACGACCCACCGTACCTATCCAGGGTTAAGCCTTGGGCTTATCCCTAAGTGGTTTTTTCCGAATTTATTTTCGATAAAACTATACTAGGGTGTTACTGTACCTTCCTGTTCCTGTAGTTATGGTTCAAGAGGGACAGAACAACAGAGTTTTTAGTCTGAGTCTGTGTTGTCTGGCTTGGGGCAGAGTCCCCCTCGCTGACCTAACACATACAAAGGGAGCTTAGCTCCCTTAGGTCACTACCGAAGGTTTCTGTAGTTATGATTCCTTCTTTTGTGATCTACCAGACTAGTCCTGTTGCTGTTCTCGGGGGAGGATAAGTTCTTCCCTTGGGAGTAGCAACGCCTTCCTTGCTTTGGTGCTCTGGAAGCTGGCAAGTATTGCTGGCCTTTACCCTTAGATCTCCCTTAGGCTAAGATAAGTTTCTTGGCTGCGGGTGATCTGTCACTAAAGCAAGGTTGGCAGGACCCTCTTGTCCCTTCCCCCTCTATCTCCGTAATGGCCTAGCCATTACTGTACTGTACCTTACCGGCCGGCAGAGCTGGCCGGCAGGGGTCTTACTGTACTGTACGTCGTTCTACTTCTGGACCTAGTATAGGTTGGGATGTGGAATTGACTCAGCCCATTGCCGGCCAGCAGAGCTGCTGGCCGGCAAGGGTCTTATGTTTTCGAGTGCTGCCCGGACCTCTCTTGGTCCCTCATCCATGCCTGCCGGCAGAGCCGGACGGCATTGGTCTAGGAAGCCTGAATTAGTTTGTCCCCTTCCTTATATGCACTCTTTCGGTTGCCGGGCTTGGAGGTTGTGTACACTCTTATCCCGGCATCCATTCTATTTTTCTTCTAGTGTTGTACCTGTCCCGGCTGCCGGCCTATGAGGCCGGCAGCCGGGCAGGTGTAGTCCTCTGGTTCTTTTGCTGCCGGCTGGCATCGGTCTTGTACCTTTGCCGGCCGGCTTATGTCAGTCCTTGTCTGCCGGTCACCAAGAGTGTGGCCGGCAGCTGGGTACTACCTTGTGTAGTTGCTGGCCGGCAGCCATTGCCGGCCAACACTGGCTGTTACCGGCCGGCAGTTGCTGCCGACCGGCACAGGCATTTGAACCAGAGTGCTGCCGCCCTATAGCTGTTAAGTAGTATACTTTAAAGCTAGTTGTGGTGTGTGCCGGCCGGCAAAGGCAGGCCGGCACACATCCCCCTATACTGTACTAGTATTCTTCTGTATAGCATATACAGTAAGAAGAAAACTATAGTAAAGGTTTTGGTACAGCACTGTATCTTCTAACACTATTGTGTTTTCTTGCACATCCCTTTGCTGTTGCCCTCAGATAGGAAGCTTAGTTCTTCCCTGTCTATTATCCAAGATTTTAAAATCATTGCTTAGGTGTGAGCTCCACCTGTTTCCTCTGGAAACCTTGCATTGGTTACTCTAGAAGAGATAAACCATTTTTGATTTTATTATCTGGAAGGCTGCAACAATGGGTTGTGAGGGAAACACAAGTGTGTGTCTTTCCTTTCTGAATTGTTATGCTATACTATGCATATCCAGTGATACATAGTTCACTTGATACTCATGGAAATTTCTTCTCTTTACAGAAGGACACTCCGAAGTGGGGAAGTGCTTTCTGCAATGTCAGCAGCAAGAACCTCTGCGGACATGAGTTTTGTAGGAGACACGCAGCATACGCTGTCTCCAAGGATGATCTCCGGTATTGGGACCCTCAGGTATGTACTGTGTGCACTAACCTGATTAATGAGACATTTAAATAGCTAGGAAGAAGCTTCGTACCTGGGTAAGGGGCTTCCAAAAGAACACTTCTGGCCCTTATCTTCCAAGTGAGAAGATGAGGGCGTATCCTTTCCCTAAGGCATCAGCTGATGCAGTGATTCCCCAGCCTCAAGAGGAGATCCCCTAAGTTCAGATCCAGGTGGATGCTGAAGTCGCGGTCGCGATGCAAGACATCCAGCTAAATGACAGGATGTCTGATGTGGACGGGTGTCAGGAGGAAGACCTCCTGGCAGAAGCCCAGGATGAAGTTCAAGCCCCTCTACATCGGCCGGTCTCCCAGTAGAGCTGGGACAGGCCCTCTCTTCTATTGTTGGAATGATCCAACAAATGCAGAAGGAGAATCAGGAGAAGGCGGCTGCAATGGAACTGCGAATGCAGTGCCTTGCAGAATCACATGGGCCCCAGAAAAAGCTCAATGTGAAAGACCTTCCCTTGTGCTCAGATGCTAACCCATGGAGGTATGCTGAGCACATGCCGATGACGACTGGAAAGATCGTCATCTCGGATAAGCTGGGCTCAGTTCCCCTGGAGGGTGGAATTCTGGCCCAGCAAGGCATCATATCCGGACTGTTATGTCCGGCTGAGGAAGGAACCAGCTTTAAAGGAGGAGACAGAGCCGAAGGAGGTCATAGTGATGGACCATGCTAAGGCTCAAGCTCTACTTTCATCCTCGATGAAAGAGAGGGGCTTCTCTAACTCAAAGGTAGCTGCATTGAATAGGAAGCTCCCTTCCTTTGTGTCCTCGCCTACTAGAGCCTTCCCCCTTTTACAGAAAGGGTTTCTGGCTGTACTAAAAGCAATCGAGGCCGGCAAGTCTTGCCCCTCCCTAGAGGAGTGTAAACCCTTGTCGCTGGCCCTGCCTATGGACCACAAAGACTGGAAGGACGTCCATCTTACGTTCTCAGTGGGAAAGTTGGAGGCTGATATTGCCGGACGTCAGTTCGGCAAGGACCTCCCTAAGCTGTCTGACTTTCTTTTGCGAAGTGAGTTCGATACAAAAGAAAGACTGACTGCCTCAATGTCTCTTCAGACTACTCTCGAGACGATGGCAAGTGACCCCAAGGTCCATGAAATGTTCATGGTAGTGGCCAAGCCTCATCTGGCCACAGTGACGAAGGACCTTTATGGCTTCGTCAAGGCAAGGAGAGCTTGTAGGGAGTTCGTGTTTACCTCGGCTACGGTGAGGCACGAGCTAAAGAAACTAATCTCCTCCAACATTTGGGGAAAAGACCTTTTTCCCTACCGACTTGGTCAAAGAAGTTGTTGATAAAGCCGCCTTGGAGAATAGAAACCTTTTCCAGAAGTGGGGCCTGGCTATCAAAAGAAAGTCTTCCCCGGATGAGGGTCCTCAACCAAAGAGGAAGACTATGAGGACTAGGCTACCGTCTCGGCCAGCCAAGCCTCTTCGACAGCAACAGCAACTGCGATTGCCATTGCCCCCAGTGCCCCAGATCATGGCACAAACCCCGACCACCATTCAGTGGGTACCCCAGGCCGTGTCGACACAGTCCACGGCATTCACCCCAGCGTTCGAAGGGCAGTCTACTTCCTTTCGAGCAAAGCCTAGAGGAGCAGCCAGAGGCTCGTCTAGACGCCCCTCAAGGGGAAGGGGATTCAGGGGTGGTCGTGGTCAGGAAGGCAAGACCTCAGGAAGGCAAGACCTCAGGACGGCAGTCCAAGTGAGGTGATACCGGTAGGAGGGAGACTTCTGAAATTTCGGGATCGGTGGACCTTCGATCCCTGGGCCCACAGCCTACTCAAGAATGGACTGGGCGGGAGCTGGTACAGCACTCCACCCCCGTACCTTCGGTTTTTCCAACACTCCACCCCCGTTATGGAGGAGTACGTTCAAGAACTGTTGGAGAAAAAGGGTGAAGCCCATCAATTTCTAAGGGAGGCTTTTTTTGTGTTCCCAAGAAAGACTCGGAAAAGCTCAGAGTCATTCTGGACTTGTCGCCACTTAACAAGTTCATAGTGAATTGCAAATTCAAATGCTAACACTGCAACACATAAGGACCTTACTGCCCAAGAGGGCATATTCCGTCTCTATAGACTTGTCAGACGCCTACTGGCACATTCCAATTAGCCATCGACTCTCCCCCTACCTAGGGTTCAGGCTACAACGAAGACTATACGCCTTCGGAGCCATGCCATTCGGGCTAAACATAGCCCCAAAGATTTTTACGAAGCTTGCGAGCGTAGCTCTCAAACAATTTCGCCTAAAGGGAATTCAGGTAGTAGCCTACCTGGACGACTGGTTGGTGTGGGCAGCATCCGAGACAGAATGCTTGCAAGCTTCCAGTCAAGTGATCCAGTTCCTAGAGTACCTAGGCTTCAAGATCAACAGAAAAAGTCTCGACTTTCTCCATCTCAAAAGTTCCAGTGGCTAAGATCCACTGGGACCTTTTGTCACACCGTTTCTCCACCCCGGCGAAGAAAAGGAAGGAGATAGCGGGTTCTGTCAAGAGACTTCAAGATTCCGAAAGGATATCAAGACACGAGCAGGAGAGAGTACTGCGCTCTCTCCAGTTTGCTTCGGTGACAGACCCAGTGCTAAGAGCACAGCTAAAGGATGCAATCGGAGTTTGGAGAAGTTATGCATCAAACGCGTGAAGAGATCTGAGAAGACCAGCCGCTTCGGCTAAGTATTCTCCTCAGGCCTTGGTCCCAAGCCAGACATCTAAAGAAGTCAGGTTCTTCTTCAGCCACCTCCCCGTCGGTGACGATTCACTCAGACGCCTCGAAGGAGGGATGGGAGGTCAATCTCATCGGAAAAAAGTCCAGGGGACTTGGTCCAGGCTATTCAAGACCTTTCTCATAAAACTTTCTAGAAGCTAGGGCAGTGCTCCTTACCTTAAAGAAAGTCTCCCCGCGTCATTCGTTCCACATAAAGTGGTGATAGACAGCGAGGTAGTTGTGAGATACTTGAATCGACAAGGATCGAGGTCACCACCTCTCAACCAGGTGATGTTGGCCGTCTTCCGATTGGCGGAAAAGAAGAAGTGGTACCTGTCGGCAGTTCACCTTCAAGGAGTCCGCAATGTGACAGCGGACGCTCTATCCAGGTTCACACCGATAGAGTCGGAATGGTCCTTAGACGCAGGATCATTCTCCTTCATTCTGAATCAGTCCCAGAACTGCAGATAGACCTCTTTGCGACGAAAGACAACAAGAAGT
>NC_090738.1:106701253-106703951 GCF_036898095.1 Palaemon carinicauda
ATTTTCTAGCTTTAACGTTAAAGTGTAATTATTATTATTATTATTATTATTATTATTATTATTATTATTAAACGCTAAGCTACAACCCTAGTTGGAATAGAAGGATGCTATAAGCCCAGGGGCCTCAACAGGGAAAATAGCCCAGTAAGGAAAGGAAACAGGGAAAAATAAAATATTTTAAGAACAGTAAAAAAATTTAAATAAATAACTTTAGGCGTTTTAACCTAGATGCACTTCGGCTAGGAATGGCCTGACAGGCTCCAGTGCTGGGTTATGCAGCATAAATCCAATCCTGTTTCGTCTTCGTAGAGAGAGAGAGAGAGAGAGAGAGAGAGAGAGATTCCGTTAGATTCCACCAGTCGTCTCTATCTTGAGCTTTTAATTCAATACTTCTCCATTTGTCATTTCCTACTTCACGCTTCATAGTCATCAGCCATGTAGGCCTAGGTCTTCCAATTCTTCTAGTTTCTTATGGAGCGTACAGTAGTTGAAAGTTTGGTGAACTAATCTCTCTTGGGGAGTGCGAAGAGCATGTCCAAACCATCTCCATCTACTTCTCTTCATGATGTCATCCACATATGACACGAGTAATTTCTCTTATAGCTTATTTCTAATATTGTCCTGCCATATAACTCCCAAAATTATTCCGAGAACTTTGTTCTCAAATCTACAAAATCTGTTGGATATTGTTTCACTGTCATACCACGACTCATGCCCATACAATAACACCGATCTTACTAAACAGATATATAAAAGGACCTTTATTCTCTGACCTCTGTTTAATAAAGTCTATATCGCGAAAAACAAAGCTTCCTTAATGTCGAGGCTAAAACGCAATCAAAAGTTTTCTGAGAGTTGCGGCCTAATCTCTCACGAAAGCATTTGGGGGGGGGGGGGGGACTTTCGTTGTTGTTCCTTTTTGAACGTTATTTAAAAGTATAAAATGCCAAAGATCGTTGATGAACTTAGAAACATTCGAATATCTAGTATATCTTGATTATATAATTGAAATGAATTCAAATATCTATTATTCACGTTATTGTCGGAAGATTGTTGTCTCTTTTTTAATCATAATCCTGGTTATGTATCACCACTGTCATGAACTTTGACAATTCAACTTACTTATCAGACTTATGATCTCTGGGATGGAAAGTTGAAAATAAGATTAGGATGTTGTAAGTACTCCAAAATATTTAGTGTTTTGTTATGCACAAGGCTTCAGGGAATTCTCATTTAAATTAATCCATTTTACGACAACACTGTAATGCAAGATTCAAATTGAAATAAATGTTGATCATGAATTTAATAAAAAAGTTATTGAAATATGTAGTGTTCGTTAAAATGTTGTAAAAAGATTACTAATAGAATATTTGCATTGATTACATGCGGTTATTAGGGTGCAAGACCTTAAGAAGTTCAATTACAAGAGGAAGAATTGGGCTAGTACACGATATATGTTCGGGCCTAATTTAAACAAACTACTGCTTTCTCCAACCTGCTTTGATTTGTTGTAAGGTGGATTATCAGTTGGTATTTTAAGCCTACGCTCAAATCTTTCACTACTCCAGTACAGTTGGTAGGCATTCCATGTTGCGCTCTCCTGTCAAATCAAGAGCATCCTTCATACTATATTTCATTCAAATCATTCTTTTTCGTTAGCCTTTTTTGACGAAGTCAGCGTTTCCCTCCCTCCCTGATCCGATACTTTTTTTATTTAATTGTTTTGAAGTTATTATCCTTTCTCTTTTTCCCCGTCTCCATTGTGTAGAGCTTAAAAGGTTCTCGTGACAAGACAAAAGAGGATCTGCTTGGCAACCCTTTTCACTCCTCACGAATCCCTCGCCGGGAACCCTTCCTCTTGCTACCCTATTATTTCTCTTCTTGACCATTTCTTCCCTCAGCTGGTGATGAGGTGTTCCAGGAGTATCAGGTGTGCTCATGACCATGTCTTTGTTATAGAGCATTTTAAAGCCTCAAGTACTTATTTCTACTTTTCATTTTTTTATATCTTATTTGCATCGATTATACTTTCGTAAAATTCAGTAATGAAAACTTACTTATTTACAAACGCGATACAAATGATCACGAACCTAGGATTTATCTTCCTTTGATTTTCACCTAGATGTAATATTTTTATCAGTCCATGATTTTATTTTTATTTTTTCCGTTTAATCCTTTTTTTTCCAGGGCTAGTTTATAGATTGCCACATTAAAATTCTGTTGGATTATCATACGTAGAGTAAACTGACTTGGGTTTTATTTGGCAGCAAGGCTATTCATTGTCTTTAAGACATTCATCTAATTATATCCCTATTCATATTCTCATTCGTTTTTTATTTCTTCTCCCTGTGTGTAGTAAAATATTTACGCCTGAACCCTTCAAAGAAAACCCGTACGTGAAAGGAAATTTGTGATGATATTTGTTTAAGACCCTTTCAGGAAGTAAGCGAGGACGAATGCACGGGAGAAAAACCTGAAATTCTTAACTATTCTAAATAGCCAAACACCTTTAGAATAAAAGTTATTTACATGTAAACAAAGGAACAAACTAACAACGGTTTCATTAAAGATAAGCTTTAGTCGAAGGGCCGGAAAATCCAATGAACTTTACCATTCAGATGCTAAACCAGGCCATAACGAGTCCGATTCAGCTTGGAAATATTACATAGCAGAACTATCGTTCAGGTTAGTGATGAAT
>NC_090738.1:106704451-106721951 GCF_036898095.1 Palaemon carinicauda
CCATAGCTTCTAGAAAGTTTATGTGAAAGGTCCCAAATAGCTTGGACCAGATCCCTTGCACTTTTTTCCGATGGGAGTGACCCCCCCACCCTACCTTTGAGGCGTCTGTGTGGATTGTCACTGACGGGGGGGGGTGGCTGAAGAGGTAGAGACCTCTTTAGACGACTGGCTTGAGACCCACGGTCTGAGAAGAGCAACGTAGTCGAAGTGGGAACGGGTCTCTTCAAGTCCCTTCGCTCTTTCGATGCAAAGGTTCTCCATACTCCCGCTGCATCTTTTAGCTGTGCTCTTAGCACTGGGTCTGTTACTGATGCAAACTGAAGAGAGCCCAAAACCCTCTCTTGTTCGCGTCTTGATATCCTCTCGGAACCTAGAAGTCTCCTGACAGACCCTGCTATTTCCTTCCTCTTTGACATCGGGATGGAAAGACGGTGTGACACTAAATCCCAGTGAATTCCCAACCACTGGAACCTCTGAGCTGGAGAAAGACGAGACTTCTTTCTGTTGATCATGAAGCCTAGATATTCCAGGAACTGAATCACTTGTAGGGAAGCTTGTAAGCATTCTGCTCTGGATGCTGCCCACACCAACCAATCGTCCAGGTAGGCTACTACCTGGAACCCTTTTAGGCGTAACTGTTTGAGAGCTGCGCTCGCAAGCTTCGTAAAGATCCTTGGGGCTATGTTTAGTCCGAAGGGCATCGCCCTGAAAGCGTAAAGTTTTTGTTGTAGCTTGAATCCTAGGTAGGGGGAGAGACGACGACTTATTGGAACGTGCCAATATGCGTCTGACAAGTCGATGGAGACGGTATATGCCCTCTTGGGCAGTAAGGCCCTTATGTGTTGTAACGTTAACATCTTGAACTTGTGGTTCACTATGAACTTGTTGAGTGGTGACAAGTCCAGAATGACTCTGAGTTTCCCCGAGTCTTTCTTGGGAACACAAAACAGCCTCCCTTGGAACTTGATGGACTTTACCCTCCTGATCACCTTTTTCTCCAACAGATCTTGGGTGTACTCCTCCAAAACGGGGGTGGAGTGTTGGAAAAATTGAGGGCACTGGGGCGGAGTACTGTACCAACTCCAACCCAGTCCATTTTTGAGAAGGCTGTGGGCCCAGGGATCGAAGGTCCAGCGATCCCGGAAATACTGAAGTCTCCCACCTACCGGCGACACTTCACTTTGACTGTCCTGCAGTCTTGCCTCCCTGGCCGCGACCACCTCTGAATCCTCGTCCCCTAGAGGGGCGTCTTGATGACCCTCTAGCTGCTCCTCTGGGCCTTGCACGAAACGTGGTCGACTGTCCCTCGAACACGGGATTGAATGCCGGGGAAGCTGATGACATGGCTTGGGGAACCCATTGGAAGGTGGTCGGGGTCTGGGCTACCAGTTGTGGAACCGGAGGCAAAGCTGGCTGCTGCTGCTGTTGTCTTTGCTGTTTGAAGGACTTGGCTGGACGGGAGGAAAACCTTGACTTCTTCGCCTTTCCTTTCGGCTGAGGGCCCTCATCCGGAGAAGACTTCCTCTTAAGGGACAGGCCCCACTTCAGGAGAAGATTGCGGTTCTCAGTGGCTGCCTTGTCCACGATCTCTTTGACCACGTCCTTGGGAAAGAGATCTTTACCCCAGATGTTGGATGAAATTAGCCTCTTGGGTTCGTGCCTCACTGTGGCCGAGGCGAACACAAACTCCCTACAGGCCCTCCTTGCTTTAACAAAGCAATAGAGGTCCTTGGTTACTGTGGCCATTTGGATTTTGGCCATAACCATGAACATCTCTGGCATCTTGGGGTCGCTAGCCATCGTCTCCATGTTGGTCTGGAGAGACATCGAGGCTGCCAGGCGCTCCTTTGTGTCCAATTCCCTCCGTAGAAGGAATTCCGACAACTTGAGAAGGTTTTCGCCGAACTGCTGTCCTGCAATGTCGGCGTCCAACTTCCCAACCGAGAAAGTAAGGTGCACCTCCTTCCAGTCCTTATTATCCATTGGCAATGCCAACGATAGAGGTTTACATTCCTCCAAAGACGGGCACGGCTTGCCAGCTTCAACCGCCTTGATGACGGCCGCAAACCCCTTTTGCATAAAGGGGAAGGCCCTAGCCGGGGAGGATACAAAGGAGGGGTGCTTCTTACTCAAAGCGGCAACCTTTGAGTTTGAGAACCCCCTCTCCTTTAAAGCAGCTGTCAAAGTGGCTTGAGCCTTGGAGTGATCCAGGATAATCACCTCCTTTGGTTCCGTCTCCTCCTTCGAAGCCGGCTCCTTCTTCAAACGGACATAGCAGTCCGGGTAGGCCCCTCTACTGGGCCAGAATTCCACCTCCTCAAGGGGAACTGAACCCAGTTTCTCCGACATGACGATCTTCCCAATCGTCATCGGCATGTGCTCGGCATATCTCCACGGGTTGGCATCCGAGCACAGAGGAAGGTCCTTAACGTTGAGCTTCTTTGGAGGTCCACGTGATGCTGTGATCTTCTGCATCTGGAGCTCCAAAGTAGCGGCCTTCTGATTATTCTCCCTCTGCATCTGTTGGATCATCCCAACGATGGAAGAGAGAGCCTGTCCAAGCTCTGCTGGAAGAGCGGACGAGGTAGAGGGGATAGGTTCAGGGACCTGAACCGGCACGTCTGATGATACGGGAACCTCTTCCTCCACGGCAATAGGATCTCGATCCTGCTCCTCGCCCTCTGCGAGGAGATCCTGCTCCGCACGATCGGACAAGTCGGACATCTTGTCGTCCAACTGGATGTCCTGCAAGGCGTCAGCGACATCCTCCTCCACTGGAATCTGGATCAGAGGGATCTCCGGCCGAGGCTGGGGAACAACAGCATCAGGGGAAGCCTTGGGAAAAAGGTATGCCCTCATCTTCTCGTTAGGAAGATAAGGTCCAGTGGTGTTTTTCTGAAAACCCCTTACCCATACGCGAAGCCTCTCCCTCGCTGCATCTCTTGACTCCGCCGACCTAGGGGATTCAAAAGCCTCTGATAGCAGGTTAGTACATACAGCACATACCTGCGGATCCCAGTAACGATGGTCATCATTGGAGGCTGCACAAGCCGCGTGCCTCCTACACGAGGCATGTCCGCAAAAGTTCTTACTGCGGACATTGCAGAAGACACTATCACACTTCGGATGCTCCTCCTGTAAAAGAAGAAAAATTTCCCTGAATATCAAGTGAATTTCAATTCACATGTAACAAATGAGTATTCAACAAGAATAAGGGAAAGACACCTACTTGTGAAACCCACACAAACACCTGTGGAAGCCCACCAGCCAAGTCACATAGTTAGTCTTTACTAGAATAACCAGAGAACGTATTTCCAAAGGAAATTAGGTGTAGCTCACACCTAAGGTAAAATATTACCATTCTGGCCAGGAATAAAAGAATTATCTTTTATCCTTGTAAGGCGACACCAGGTGATTATACCAGTAACACAAGTAAGATAGAAAAGACAGTGTTGTAACCTACTACATCATGAACTCCCTTGGTTGAATATACCACCAAGAGAGGACTGATACAGTACCTGAGGGTGGTGTGCCAGCCGGCTATTGCCGATCAGCACCCCCCCCCCCCCCTTGTTTTCGAAAGGTAGATCTCAAGTACACAACATCAGATCACCTTTATTGGGGAGAACTCCAGATCCCATGCCTGAACCGGCCGGCAGTGGTTGCCGGACCGTAGCCACCCGGTTTGCACTGCGTTGCCGGCCATCATTCTTAGTGGCCGGCTGACTGGGCAGTGTCGCAGGCCGGCCGGCAGCAGTAAACAAACCCTGCCGGCTGGCCCCCACACTAGGCAGCGCTCGGCTGCCGGCCCCACTTGTAGTGGCCGGCAGATGAGCAAGAGACCGGCCGGCAAAGGTATACACCCAACGCCGACCGACAGCAAGAGAACTGGAGAACACCCCTCCCCACCGACGGCCGGCCTGTAGGCCGGCAGACGGCAAGGACAACACATACTAAGACAATAGAATGAGTGCCGGGTTAAGAGACTATGAGTCTCTGGGCCCGGCACCCGAAAGAGTGCCGAAAGGAAGGGGAGACACTAAGTCAAGCTTCCTAACCGCTGCCTACTGAATCTTCAGACGGCAGCGATGGAGGGACCAAGAAAGGACCGGGCAGCACTCAAAGTAATGGTCTCTGCCGGTCGGCACACTTTGCCGGCCGACAGGAGACCACGTCAGTTCCTCATCCCAACCTAGGCTAGGCAAGGATGCAGACGACTGACACAAGGAACGGAAAAAGAGAAGGGAAGGACAGAGGGTCCTATCCAACCTTACCTTGGTTAAGGGTCATTCCCAACTAAGACAGTTCATCTCAGTTAGAGAAAGACCCGAGAGGGAGGCCGGCACTACTGGCTGCCTCCCAAGAACCACGGCAAGGAAGGAATTGCCTTTCCAGAAAAGGGAACATATCCCGAGACCGGAACGGCAATAGGACAGTCTGATGAGTCACCGAGTAAAGGGATCACTACTGGAACCCAACAAGGTGGACTAAGGGGGTAACCCTTAATGCCCGAGTCAATCAGCAAGGGAGACTCTGCCCCATGCCAGACAAACCGGGCTCAGACTAAACACTGTTGTACTGTCCCCCTCTGAACCAATACAGTTGGAACGGGAAGGTACAGTACTACTCCAGCATAGATATATTTGAAGATTAATTCAAATAAACCACTAGAGTTAAGCCTAAGGCTTAAACAGAGGGAAAGGGTTTGCCCCTTCCCCGAAGAGAAGGGAGCAAACGGGGAACAGATAATATTATAATGACCTAAGACAACCTAGCCTAGGCACTAAGAGAATCGATTACCTAATTCACCGAAACTCACACCAATACTATCTTGGAAGGTACTCGAAAAGGACTTATATGTATAACGTTGCCTAACGCTTAAAGCAATAAATTCACATTTGGAAGACTAATTATCATGCAGGAAGTACATAGGCCAACAACTAGCCTACGAAGACTAGTGTTGGTAGCCTTGGCAAATTTCGCCAGGCACACTACTATCGCATCATAACAGAATTCCTAAATAAGCTAAGTAGCTAATATTTAAGCGCAAAGGGGGCTGGGAACGTCGCTCTTGCTAACAAATAAATCCTATTCTAGCGAGCGACAGCATCCATGATGCCTCCAGCAGGCAACAGCTCTTGTATCAAAGATAACTCTTTTAATTACTTTAATTTTAACCAAGAGCCTACATTTATACATAAAAGAAATAATACTCAACTTATCCGAGGCAGAAGAAGTTGGAGAAAGCATTATTAAACGAGAAAATTCCAAGATTGGGTAGTAAACAGGGAAAAACACACCGAGTCGTAGAGCTACGCAAAAAGGAATACAGATGGCGCCGTGAGCGGCGCAGGGCACGCTTTCGAAACGGGGAGGAGGGATGCCTTATGAACGGCTCCCCCCTTTCTTATCGTTTTCGTTTTCTTGCCATTTTACCCCTACGAAGTGTTAACTCTATTCGGGGTATAGATTGCTATGAGGCGTGTCAAGAATACGTCCACTGATATTTACGATATCCCTAAGGTCTTTTTTAGGGATACTCGCTCCAGGAGTTAGAATTCTGGGTACCTGAAGGTAAATTCTCTGGGAATATCGCCGTAGTTGTAATATACCCTAGGAAGCTGCCTTTAAGGAACTTCCATCAGGACGACATGGCTTGAGCCCAAAAAATATATATATATATATATATATATATATATATATATATATATATATATATATATATATATATATATATATATATATATATATATACATATATATATACATATATATATATATATATATATATATATATATATATATATATATATATATATATATATATATATATATATATATATATATATATATATATATATATATATATATATATATATATATATATATATATATATATATATGTATATATATATATATATATATATATATATATATATATATATATATAAATGTATTCATATATATATATATATATATATATATATATAAATGTATTCATATATATATATATATATATATGTATATATATATATATATATATATATATATATATATATATATATAAATGTATTCATATATATATATATATATATATATATATATATATATATATATATATATATATATATATATATATATATATATATATATATATATATATATATATATATATATATATATATATATATATATATATATATATATATATAAATATATACACAGACACACATCTTTTCGGTAAGGCTGTGCTCTCCCTATCTTTTGGTAGTGTACGCTACCCTTAAAAATGACGGCTAAATATTTAAATGGGTGTGCAAACACATGCACACGCACTCCATCCTTCACTAAGGTAGTGTTTACTATTATCTATGTAAACTTTAATGATAAATCAACACCATATAGCATAAAAGTAAGATAATATATATATATATATATATATATATATATATATATATATATATATATATATATATATATATATATATATACATATATATATATATATATATATATATATATATATATATATATATATATATATATATATATATATATATATATATATATATATATATACATATATATATATTTTTGGGCTCAAGCCATGTCGTCCTGATGGAAGTTTCTATAGGGTAGCTTCCTAGGGTATATTACAACTACGGCGATATTCCCAGAGAATTTACCTTAAGGTACCAGAATTCTAACTCCTGGAGCGAGTATCCCTCGTGAAAGGGATATCGCGACATATCAGAGGACGTATTCTAGACACGCCACATGGCAATCTACATCCTGGACAGAGATTTCGTCTCGTAGGAGGTGATTGGCGAGATACGAATTCGGGAAAGAAAAAGGGGAGCCGCTCCCAAGGCTTCCCTATCCTCCGATTCGTATGCGTGCCTGGCGCCAATCCTGGCGCCATCTGTATTCCTTTTTGCGTAGCTTAACAACTCGGTGTTTTTTCCTGTTTTTCTCGCAAATCTTGGATTTTTTCTGCTTTTCATGGCTTCTCCGTCTTCGTCGGCCTCTGATAAGTTGAGTATAGTGTCTTTTATGTATAAATGTAGGCTCTTGGTAAAATTTTGAGTGATTAATAGGATTAATCTTTGATACAAGAGCCGTAGCCTACCAGAGGCGTCTTGGACGCTGTCGCTCGCTAGGTATAAATTAGTTAGTCAGAGCGACATTCCTGGTTGTTTTGCTTTAATAAATTTTAGCTATTTAGCATTACATAGGATTTCTTTTCGTGCTTAATATTTTTTGGCGAAGTATTCGCCATTCTGGCCTACGCTAGGCCATGTAGCCTAGTCGTTTGGTCCTAGTACTTCATGCATGATTATGGTTTTTCCGAGTGTAATTAAAATTCTATTGAAGCTTTAGGCTATATTTTATACATTTTAGACTGTGTGGAATATTTCCAAGATAGTATACGAGTGAGTTTTGGTGATTTAGGTAATCGATTCTCTTGGTGCCTAGGCTAGTCGCTTATGGAGCCTTAGTATACCCTATCATACTCCCCGGTTGCTTCTTTTCTTCGGAGAAGGTATGCAATCCCTTTCCCTCTGTTTAAGCCTTAGGCTTATCCCTAAGTGGTTTTTTCCGAATTTATTTTCGATAAAACTATACTAGGGTGTTACTGTACCTTCCTGTTCCTGTAGTTATGGTTCAAGAGGGACAGAACAACAGAGTTTTTTAGTCTGAGTCTGTGTTGTCTGGCTTGGGGCTGAGTCCCCCTCGCTGACCTAACACAGACAAAGGGAGCTTAGCTCCCTTAGGTCACTACCGAAGGTTTCTGTGGTTATGATTCCTTCTTTTGTGATCTACCAGACTATCCTTCTTGCTGTTCTCGGGGGAGGATAAGTTCTTCCCTTGGGAGTAGCAACGCCTTCCTTGCTTTGGTGCTCTGGGAGCTGGCAAGTATTGCTGGCCTTCCCCCTTAGATCTCCCTTAGGCTAAGATAAGTTTCTTGGCTGCGGGTGATCTGTCACTAAAGCAAGGTTGGCAGGACCCTCTTGTCCCTTCCCCCTCTTTCTTCGTAATGGCCGAGCCATTACTGTACTGTACGTCGTTCTCATCTGGACCTAGTATAGGTTAGGATGTGGAATTGACTCAGCCCCTTGCTGGCCGGCAGAGCTACTGGCCGGCAAGGGTCTTATGTTTTCGAGTGCTGCCCGGACCTCTCTTGGTCCCTCATCCATGCCTGCCGGCAGAGCCGGACGGCATTGGTCAAGGAAGCCTGAATTAGTTTCTCCCCTTCCTTATATGCACTCTTTCGGTTGCCGGGCTTGGAGGTTGTGTACACTCTTATCCCGGCATCCATTCTATTTTTCTTCTAAGTGCTTTACCTGTCCCGGCTGCCGGCCTATGAGGCCGGCAGCCGGGCAGGTGTAGTCCTCTGGTTCTTTTGCTGCCGGCTGGCATCGGTCTTGTACCTTTGCCGGCCGGCTTATGTCAGCCCTTGTCTGCCGGTCACCAAGAGTGTGGCCGGCAGCTGGGTACTACCTTGTGTAGTTGCTGGCCGGCAGCCATTGCCGGCCAACACTGGCTGTTACCGGCCGGCAGTTGCTGCCGACCGGCACAGGCATTTGAACCAGAGTGCTGCCGCCCTATAGCTGTTAAGTAGTATACTTTAAAGCTAGTTGTGGTGTGTGCCGGCCGGCAAAGGCAGGCCGGCACACATCCCCCTATACTGTACTAGAATTCTTTTGTATAGCATATACAGTAAGAGGAAAACTATACTAAGGGTTTTGGTACAGCACTGTGTCTTCTAACACTATTGTGTTTTCTTGCACACCCCTTTGCTGTTGCCCTCAGATAGGAAGCTGAGTTCTTCCCTGTCTATTATCCAGGATTTTAAAATCATTGCTTTGGTGTGAGCTCCACCTGTTTCCTCTGGAAACCTTGCATTGGTTACTCTAGAAGAGATAAACCATTTTGATTTTATTATCTGGAAGGCTGCAACAATGGGTTGTGAGGGAAACACAAGTGTGTGTCTTTCCTTTATGAATTGTTATGCTATACTATGCATATCCAGTGATACATAGTTCACTTGATACTCATGGAAATTTCTTCTCTTTACAGGAGGACCCTCCGAAGTGCGGAAATGTTTTCTGCAATGTCTGCAGCAAGAACCTCTGTGGACATGAGTGTTGTAGGAGACATGCAGCATGCGCTGTCTCCAAGGATGATCTCCAGTATTGGGACCCTCAGGTATGTACTGTATGCACTAACCTGATTACTGAGGCTTTTGATTCCCCTAGAACGGCGGAATCAAGGGATATAGCAAGGGAAAAGCTTCGTACTTGGGTAAGGGGCTTCAAGAAGAACACCTCTGGCCCTTATCTTCCAAGTGAGAAGATGAGGGCGTATCTTTTTCCCCAGGCATCAGCTGATGCAGTGATTCCCCAGCCTCAAGAGGAGATCCCTCAAGATCAAGTCCAGGTGGACGTGGAAGTCGCAGTTGCGATGCAAGACATCCAGTTAGATGACAGGATGTCTGACCTGGACGAACGTTTGGAACAAGACCTCTTGGCAGAAGGTCAGGATGAAGTTCAAACCCCGGATGTCGTAGAGGATGAGGTCGATGAGGTGTCGGCTATTCCGGTTCAGATTCCGGATCCCATCCCCTCAACATCGGCCGGTCTCCCAGTAGAACTGGGACAGGCCCTCTCTTCGATTGTTGGAATGATCCAACAAATGCAGAAGGAGAATCAGGAGAAGACGGCTGCTATGGAACTGCGCATGCAGTCCCTGGCAGAATCACGTGGGCCCCGGAAAGGGCTCAATGTGAAAGACCTTCCCGTATGCTCAGATGCTAACCCCTGGAGGTATGCTGAGCACATGCCAATGACGACTGGAAAGATCTTCATCTCGGATAAGCTGGGTTCAGTTCCCCTAGAGGAGGTGGAATTTTGGCCCAGCAAGGCATCATATCCGGATTGCTATGTCCGGCTGAGAAAAGAACCAGCTTCAAGGGAGGAGACAGAGCCGAAGGAGGTCATAATTATGGACCACGCTAAGGCTCAAGCCCTACTTTCATCCTCGATGAAAGAGAGGGGCTTCTCTAACTCGAAGGTAGCTGCATTGAACAAGAAGCTCCCTTCTTTTGTGTCCTCTCCTGCTAGAGCCTTCCCCTTTTTACAGAAAGGGTTTGCGGCTGTCCTAAAGGCAGTCGAGGCTGGCAAGCCTTGCCCCTCCCTGGAGGAGTGTAAACCCTTGTCGCTGGCCCTGCCTATGGACCACAAAGACTGGAAGGATGTCCATCTGACATTCTCAGTGGGAAAGTTGGAGGCTGATATTGCCGGACGGCAATTCGGCGAGGACCTCCCCAAGCTGTCCGACTCTCTTTTACGAAGAGAGTTCGAGACAAAAGAAAGACTGGCTGCCTCAATGTCTCATCAGACTACTCTTGAGACGATGGCAAGTGACCCCAAGGTCCATGAAATGTTCATGGTAGTGGCTAAGTCTCACCTAGCCACAGTGACGAAGGACCTTTATAGCTTCGTCAGGGCAAGGAGAGCTTGCAGGGAGTTCGTGTTCACCGGGGCTTCGGTGAGACATGAGCCAAGGAAGTTAATCTCCTCCAACATTTGAGGAAAAGACCTTTTCCCTACCGATGTGGTCAAAGAGGTTGTTGATAAGGCCACCGTGGAGAATAGAAACCTTCTCCAGAAGTGGGGCCTGGCTATCAAAAGAAAATCTTCCCCGGATGAGGGTCCTCAACCAAAGAGGAAGAATATGAGGACTAGGCTACCGTCTCGGTCAGCCAAGCCTTTTAGACAGCAACAGCAACTGCAATTGCCATTTCCTCCAGTGCCCCAGATGGTGGCACAAACCCCGACTACTTTTCAGTGGGTACCCCAGGCTGTGCCAGGTCAGTCAACCACATTCACCCCAATGTTCGAAGGACAGTCTTCTTCCTTTCGTGCAAAACCTAGAGGAGCAGCCAGAGGCTCGTCTAGGCGCCCCTCAAGGGGAAGGGGATTCAGAGGTGGTCGTGGTCAGGGAGGCAAGACCTCAGGACGGCAGTCCAAGTGAAACGATACCGGTAGGAGGGAGACTGATGAAATTTTGGGATCGCTGGACCTTCGATCCCTGGGCCCAAAGCCTACTCAAGAATGGACTGGGCTGGAGCTGGTACAGCACTCCATCCCCGTGCCTTCGGTTTTTCCAACACTCCACCCCCGTTCTGGAGGAATACGTTCAAGAACTGTTGGAGAAAAAGGTGATCCGAAAGGTGAAGTCCATCAAATTCCAAGGGAGGCTGTTTTGTGTTCCCAAGAAAGACTCGGAAAAGCTCAGAGTCATTCTGGACTTGTTGCCACTCAACAAGTTCATAGTGAATTGCAAATTCAAGATGCTAACACTGCAACACATAAGGACCTTACTGCCCAAGAGGGCATACTCAGTCTCTATAGACTTGTCAGACGCCTATTGGCACATTCCAATCAGCCGTCGACTCTCCCCCTACCTAGGGTTCAGGCTACAACGGAGACTATACGCCTTCAGAGCCATGCCATTCGGGCTAAACATAGCCCCAAGGATTTTCACGAAGCTTGCGAGCGCAGCTCTCAAACAATTACGCCTAAAGGGAATTCAGGTAGTAGCCTACCTGGACGACTGGCTGGTGTGGGCAGCATCCGAGACCGAATGCTTGCAAGCTTCCAGTCAGGTGATCCAGTTCCTAGAGTACCTAAGCTTCAAGATCAACAGAAAAAAGTCTCGACTTTCTCCATCCCAAAGGTTCCAGTGGCTGGGAATCCACTGGGACCTTTTGTCACACAGTTTCTCCATCCCGACGAAGAAAAGGAAGGAGATAGCGGGCTCTGTCAAGAGACTTCTAGATTCCGAAAGGATATCAAGACGCGAACAGGAGAGGGTACTAGGCTCTCTCCAGTTTGCTTCAGTGACAGACCCAGTGCTAAGAGCACAGCTAAAGGATGCAACCGGAGTTTGGAGAAGGTATGCATCAAACGCGCGAAGAGATCTGAGAAGACCAGTGCCGCCTCGGCTACGTACTCTTCTCAGGCCTTGGTCCCAAGCCAGATATCTAAAGAAGTCGGTTCTTCTTCAGCCACCTCCCCCGTCGATGACGATTCACTCAGACGCCTCAAAGGAGGGATGGGGAGGTCACTCTCATCGGAAAAAAGTCCAGGGGACTTGGTCCAAGCTATTCAGGACCTTTCATATAAACTTCCTAGAAGCTATGGCAGTGCTCCTTACCTTAAAGAAAGTCTCCCCGCATCACTCGATCCACATAAGATTGGTGATGGACAGCGAGGTGGTTGTGAGATGCTTGAATCGACAAGGGTCGAGGTCACCACCTCTCAACTAAGTGATGTTAGCCATTTTTCGATTGGCGGAAAAGAAGAAGTAGTACCTGTCGGCAGTTCACCTTCAAGGAGTCCGCAATGTGACAGCGGACGCTCTATCCAGGTTCACACCGATAGAGTCGGAATGGTCCTTAGACGCAGGATCATTCTCCTTCATTCTGAATCAAGTCCCAGAAGTGCAGATAGACCTCTTTGCGACGAAAGACAACAAGAAGTTGCCCCTGTACGTGTCCCCGTACGAGGACCCCTTAGCGGAAGCAGTGGACGCGATGTCCCTCGACTGGAACAGATGGTCCAGGATTTATCTGTTCCCTCCTCACAACCTTCTGTTGAGGGTCCTCAACAAACTGAGATCCTTCAAGGGGGTAGCGGCAATAGTGGCCCACAAGTGGCCGAACAGTATGTGGTTCCCCTTGGCGTTGGAACTACAGATGAAGTTTGTGCCGCTACCACATCCAGTTCTGACCCAGCGAGTCCAGAAGTCGACTGTCTGCGCTTCATTACAGAAAACCCGGACCCTGCAGCTCATGATTTTCTCGCCCTTGCAGTGAAAAAGCGTTTCGGGATTTCGAAAGCCAGCATAGACTTCCTAGAAGAATATAAGTGCAAATCGACTAGAAGGCAATATGAGTCATCTTGGAGAAAATGGGTGGCCTTTGTAAAGGCAAAGAATCCGCAGGAGATCTCAACAGACTTCTGCTTATCTTTCTTCATCCACCTCCATGGCCAAGGGTTGGCAGCTAAGACGATTTCAGTGTGTAAATCTGCTTTGATGAGACCCATTTTATTTGCCTTCCAGATCGACCTAGGTAACGAGATCTTTAATAAAGTTCCGAAAGCCTGCGCTAGGCTCAGACATTCAGCACCTCCAAAGCCCATCTCTTGGTCTTTAGACAAAGTTCTTCATTTCGCCTCCCTGTTGAGCAATGAAGAATGTGCGTTAAAGGATTTGACGCAAAAAGTTATTTTCCTATTTGCACTCGCGTCCGGGGCCAGGGTTAGTGAGATCGTAGCCCTCTCGAGAGAGGCAGGTCGTGTTCAGTTCCTGGATGGGGGGGATCTGAACCTGTTTCCGGATCCTACGTATCTCGCCAAGAATGAGTTACCCACCAACAGGTGGGGTCCCTGGAGAATCTGCCCTCTGAAAGAAGATGCATCTCTATGTCCAGTAGAAGGCCTAAAGGTCTATCTTCGTAGAACTTCAGACTTCAAGGGTGGTCAACTATTCAGGGGAGAAACATCAGGCTCAAATTTATCTCTGAATCAACTCAGAGCGAAAATCACATATTTTATTCGCAGAGCGGATCCTGACAGTACACCCGCAGGTCACGATCCGAGGAAAGTTGCCTCATCCCTAAATTTCTTTAATTGTATGGATTTTGAACATCTCCGTTCATACACAGGCTGGAAGTCTTCCAGGGTGTTCTTTCGCCACTATGCGAAGCAAGTAGAGGAACTTAAGAGATCTGTGGTAGCAGTGGGTCGTGTAGTTAACCCTACTGTTTAACTCTGCGAGGAACAGTGGTCTTAATTGGGACGATTAATTCCAGGGTGAGTGTGTAGATACATACTGTACTACAAACTAAAGGAGGGCACCAAGTGCCTACATAGACTGTTCCTTCTTTCAAAGGTGAACCTAGCATAAGTACAGACATGTGTGCCGAGCGTTTCTAACGCTAATGTGATTGATTTGTAATACAGACTTTTATGACTTGATACCTCGGTATCTTATTAAGTGGCGTTTAATGGTTTTTCTTTCAGATAAACAAGTTCTGTTTACTATCATACTTATGCTTAAAGTTTTGGGTTATCCTCTTTTATATATATATATTTGTTGTTAACCTGTCTGTTTATTGTCTGTCAATAAACTTGTTCTTGAGAACCTTGCGTCTCTTTCACCTGTGTCAATTTATTGGTATAATTGAGCATTTAATTCTATGTATCTTATCTGGGATAATTCTGATAGAATTGTTCTGTTATGCAAGCTATGTTGCATTGGTTTATGTAAGTCCCCTAATGAGAGGACTCCGTCCCATAAAGGGACGAGGGCGGTTTTATTAGTTTCTTCCTATGCGGATATAAACCTTTGTCCAATACAAGTATTGTACGGATTACTGGTCAATGTATATTGACGCAGTGGTTCTATACAAACTATGCTTTACTTAATATAGGGCGAGACCACTATATTAGCTTGCCTGGTATTTATACATAGGTATATGTACTCTTCGAGACTTTTCCAGAGTCTAGTAGGACTCTTCCCTGTAGGAGGCAGGAAGCTCTAACATAGTTTATAGTTAGTTGAAAAGATGTATAAAGGTAACATCTTGGGTCTCTAGGTCTAGTCGACCGGGAAAAAATTACCTCCGGGGAGTACGGCACGTTCTGAGAATCCACAGATACAGTAATGCTCTGGTACACTTCCATCAGGACGACATGGCTTGAGCCCAAAAAACGGATTTTGAGCGAAGCGAAAAATCTATTTTTGGGTGAGATGGCCATGTCGTCCTGATGGACCCGCCCTTGCCTTTCTAAGAAAGGGCTGTAGGACCCCTCCCTACATACAGTATCTGTAGCACCTCGTGTACGCTACAAGGAATACAGATGGCGCCAGGATTGGCGCCAGGCACGCATACGAATCGGAGGATAGGGAAGCCTTGGGAGCGGCTGCCCTTTTTCTTTCCCGAATTCGTATCTCGCCAATCACCTCCTACGAGACGAAATCTCTGTCCAGGATGTAGATTGCCATGTGGCGTGTCTAGAATACGTCCTCTGATATGTCGCGATATCCCTTTCACGAGGGATACTCGCTCCAGGAGTTAGAATTTTGGTACCTTAAGGTAAATTCTCTGGGAATATCGCCGTAGTTGTAATATACCCTAGGAAGCTACCCTATAGGAACTTCCATCTGGACGACATGGCCATCTCACCCAAAAATAGATTTTTTGCTTCGCTCAAAATCCGTTATATATATATATATATATATATATATATATATATATATATATATATATATATTTATTTATATACATATGTATGTTTTTATATATCTATATATATATATATATATATATATATATATATATATATATATATATATATATATATATATATATGTATATATATATATATAGAGAGAGAGAGAGAGAGAGAGAGAGAGAGAGAGAGAGAGAGAGAGAGAGAGAGAGAGATAAATACGTCGTTACCCTGAGGAAAAAGAAGATTATATTTAATTTAGTCCATAATCAGGAATAAACTTTTTCACTGCATTCATGCACAAAAGTAAATATATTTTCATCTGAAATTTTGAGACCTACGAATTTATCTTTTCCTCTAATATATGAGACTGCAAGTGTTCGTTTTCAAAATTCGAAGAACACGGAGCTTGATGCAATGATAATAAACTTTTCAGAGATTTATGAGCAGACTTTTCCGGGAATTTATTACTTCGAAACGACAGGGGATGAATATAATATATTTCTCGTTGGTGATATATTATTTCTTCTTATACTTTGACCCAGATTCTCTCACGGCCATTTAGAATTGCTTTCAGAATTATGGTCATTTGGTTTCAATATATAGGGTGATATTCATTGTTGTTTATGCTCATGACTCCTTTATATATAAGTTATTTGTTTCATTCATTGGATTACAGCATATGAATCTCAGGCTTTTAATATATATTATCCAGTAATTAATTTCAATTGTTTATGCAGACATAAAGACAGTCACAAATGCACACCGACATATAATTACACACACAGACACAGACACACACATATACGCATGTATATATATATATATATATATATATATATATATATATATATATATATATATATATATATATATATATATATATATATATATATATATATATATATATATATATACATATATATATATATATATATATATATATATATATATATATATATATATATATATATAAACACTGTATATATATATATATATATATATATATATATATATATATATATATATATATATATATAAACACTGTATATATATATATATATATATATATATATATATATATATATATATATATATATATACATATATATACTGTATATATGTATATATATATATATATATGTATATATATATATGTATATATATATATATATATATATATATATGTGTGTGTGTGTTTGTGTGTGTGTGTGTGTGTATGCATACATACACACACAGATATATATATATATATATATATATATATATATATATATATATATATATATATATATATATATATATATATATATATACTATAATATGTTTGTGTCTTCATGTATTTGCATTTTTGCCATTGATATAGCTATTACTCTCAATAACTACCAGTAAATAATACTTTTAACCATAACTGGATTCTTTTTAGGTATGCTAAATACTTTTTCCGTGATGGCGTATTTAAAGATGTTGTCTTACACCAAAAATAGTTGATGGTTTTAATAGTCCCAACCTAGTAAAAAAGTTCCTACTCATATTGCAATCATGTTCATGGATTACAGTATATCCCATCCGTAAACAATAGGATCCCGAATCACGTTATACAAGGAGACTGAGACACCTTAAGATGATAAGCAAATATTACCGAAGTGTCTATTGGGTAATGCGGGATTTTGGTCTCTTAGTTTTGTACTGTGCTTTACAAAAGTGGATTAATTGGTCGCACTAGTTTCGAAAGAAATTATACTTGGCAGTTCAAGCATAGTATTTGCCTAATGCAGTACTTAAAGTGGTGAGATGACAGTCTTTTTTTGGTAATACAGAATGAGATATTCCAATGTAAAATTCACTACAGGTGTCAAATTTGTAGGATCAGTTATTTGGAAACACAGTAGAACAATCAAGTTTTTAGTTTTATTCCCAATTATTTTCGTTCATGCTTACAGGACTTCGTTCTGGGAATTTATTGTAAAATAATAGGCAGAGGCTTCGTTCATTTTTCCAAGCTATAAAAGGATGCTACTGAGTTTCTGGTGGATTGACAGTGTCTCGGGGAGCTAGCAACGTCATCCTTTTTGTTGTTGAATTGAAGTCCTTTTTACTTTCCTATCTTAACTTAGATCAATCAGTCAACAGCAATAAATTCAATACTATGAACAGTAGGCCCCAGGAATTTCTGGCACACCTCGCTAAGAGGC
>NC_090738.1:106726951-106749451 GCF_036898095.1 Palaemon carinicauda
TTAATTCATAGTGTTATTGTCTTTCTTAATGTTCGTCCAGATTCAAGGTTGCCAACGGATTGCATTTCTAGGGCACTATGATATATTAGTGTAATCGATCCGTCAAAAAAGCACGTATAAATATTCAGATAGATATGAATACACGCACAGATTCAACCCTACCCACTCGCTCCCTTTTCTAAACTTCAACCCGCTGGTTTACAATTTTTGGGAGGATGTGGTTTCAGAGTATATCTCTGAGATATACCCTGGTATGACTAATCTTTCTTCACCCTAAGCATGACAGGAAAGAAATATATATATATATATATATATATATATATATATATATATATATATATATATATATATATATATATATATATATAGTATAATATATATATATACATATAAATATGAATATATATATATATATATATATATATATATATACACACACACATATATATATATATATATATATATATATATATATATATATATATATATATGTATATATATATATGTATATGTATATATATATATATATATATATATATATGTATATATATATATATGTATATGTATATATATATATATATGTATATGTATATATATATATATATGTAGTATATATATATATATATATATATATATATATATATATATATATATATATATATGTGTGTGTGTGTGTGTGTGTGTGTTTGTGTGTGGTTGTGTGTGTGGTTGTGTATGTGTAATTGGAAACCAGCTTTCAATTAACAGCTTTTCTGAAAGCTGTCGATGGTTAATTCACATTTACTTACAGTTATGGATGGAAGATCTAAATGTATGAGAGTATTCGTTTCGACTCTTCCTCTTTTATCTTGTGATAAGGATATTTGTTTAAGGCCCTTTCAGGAAGGAAGCGAGGACGAATGGAAATAAGAAAATATTAAACATTCTAAAAGACTAAAATAATTTTCAATCAAAATGACCGATATTCAAGAAAAAAAGGAGCACAAACAACGGTTCTATCAAAGAATACCAGAGAAGAATACCAAGTCATAAGACATATTTATCTATTCTCTCTCTCTCTCTCTCTCTCTCTCTCTCTCTCTCTCTCTCTCTCTCTCTCTCTCTCTCTCTCTCTCTAACTGGATATGGATATCACAAATATCTAAAAAAAAAAACAATCACTACTTATGTTAAATATTTTTGAAGGATATCTGTCTAAGAAGGTTAGCATTAAAGATATAGAATACGTTTAAGTAAATGTATACAAATGCTTATGGTAAAAAAAAAAAAAATATGCATATTGATAAATGTAATCATTGTGATAAAAAATAATTGCATTAATTTTAATGATAATACTAATTTTAATAACTTATAGCAACAACAATAATAATAATAATAATAATAATAATAATAATAATAATAATAATAATAATAATAATAATAATAATAAATGAGATAAACAAAAAAATGGTAATGATGAAACAACTACGACCAAAATCAATATCAAATGCTAAAAATTAAATTCAATTCTGCAAATAAGAGTTCTTGCCATATTGCAATAGTCATACAATTACCATCTAGTAGTGACGCTGATCTCTTAGGAAATAAATTAAAGAGCAATAGTATCTTTTTAGGTAGTAGGATACTGTCGACAATCATCATCATAATCATCTCCTCCTACGCCTATTGGTGCATAACTCCTCGTTTAGATTTCGCCAGTCGTCTCTATCTTGAGCTTTCAATTCAATAATTCTCAGTTTGTTATCTACTACTTCACGCTTCATAGTCATCAGCCATGTAGGCCTGGGTCTTCTAACTCTTCTGGTTCCCTGTGGAGCTTACAGTAGTTGAAAGTTTGGTGAACTAATCTCTTTTGGTGAGTGCGAATAGAATGGCCAAACCTTCTTCATCTACTCCCCCATCATGATCTCATCCACATATGGCACTCGAGTAATTTCTCTTATAGTTTCATTTATAATATTGTCCTGCAATACGACTGTTTAGTTCCTCTAACAGTGAGGCATTTGTTGACCGAATGCCCCAATTATAACAACTTAAGGAATAGATATTTGTTTGAGGCTCGAGGTGAGGGTGGCAGGTTCATCCTTGCCAAGATTCTTGGACATGATGTGTCCTACTATGCAAGTGGAATTTTTAGATTTATTTCAGAAGCAGGTCTTCTGAAAACTATTTAAATTTCATGACATTCAACTTTTATGATTTTAATTGAATACTCTTTTTTTTTTTTTTTTTTTTTTTTTTTTTTTTTTTTTTTTTTTTTTTTTATATCGGTGTCAATGACCTTAGATGTCAGGATGCCTGAAAACTTTAAATCAATCAATTATTTGTTTTCAAATCTATAGAATTTGTTGGATATAGTTTCACTGTCATACCACGACTCATGTCCATACAGGAACGCCGATCTCACTAAATTGATATATAAAAGGCTCTTTATTTTCAGAATTCTGTTTATTGAATTCTATATAGCGAAAAAACAAAACTTCATTAATGTTGAGTCCAAAATGTGATTAAACGTTTTCTGAGAGTTGATGCCTAATCTCTAAAGTAAGCATTTATTTTGGGCTTTCGTTGTTGTTCCTTTTTAAACGTTATTTAAAGTATAAAAATACCAGAGAACGTTGGTGAACTTGGAAACAATTGAATAATTAGGATCTCTTGTTTATATAAATAAATTACATTTAAATATCCAATATTCACCTTACTCTCGGAAGATTGTTGTCTCTTTTTGAATCATAATCCTGGTTATGTATGACTAATGTCATGAACTTTGATAATTCAACTTACTTAGCAGATTTATGATCTCTGGGATGGAAGGCTGAAAATAAGATTAGTATGTTGTAAGTGCTCCAAAATTTTTAGTGTTTTGTTATACACAAGGCTTCAGGGAATTCTCAATTACATCAATGCATTTTATGACAGCACTGAAACTGCAAGATTCAAATTTAGATAAATGTTGATCACGAAATTAACAAAAAACAGTTATTAGAATATGTAGTGGTCGGTAAAATATTATAAAAAGATTACTAATAAAATTTCTCCGTTGAATAATTCGATTATTGGGGCTAGTACACGATATATGTTTGGGCCTAATTACGACCAATTACTTCCTTCTCCAACCTGCTTAGATTTGTTGCAAGGTGGATTATCAGTTGATATTTTAAGCCTACGCTCAAACCTTTCACTTCTCGAGTACAGTTGGCAGGCATTCTATGTTGCGCTCCCCTGTCAACTAAAGAGCATCCCTCATGCTATATTTCATTCCAATCAGTCTTCTTCGTTTGCCTTTTTTGACGAAGTCAGCGTTTCCCTCCCTTCCTGATCCGATTCTTTGTTGATTCAATTGTTCCGAAGTTGTTTATCCTGTCTCTTTTTCTCCGTCTCCATTGTGTACCGCTTAAAAGGTTCTCATGACAAGACAATAGAGGATCTGCTTGGCTATCCCTTTTCACTCCTCTCAAATCCCTCGCCGGGAACCCTTCCTCTTGCTACCCTATTATTTCTTCTTCTTGACCATTTCCTCCCTCAGCTGGCGATGAGGTGTTCCAGGAATATCAGATGTGCTCCTAGTTACACCGGCCCTCAGTCACTACGGCCCCCAACCCTAGTTACTCCGGCCTACCACCCTAGTCACTCCGGCCAACTAATTATACTATGTAATCTAGAAAGAATATATAATAACAGAAATAACCAAACAAAGCTCACCACACCCTGACCACAACATGGGAGCGCTGACTGGCTTTATCGTGATGTAAACAACTCGCCTTCCTAGTTCAAAGCTCTGATAATATAGTAACAAATTAGTTTTGCCTTCTCTTTACTTTTTCAATACATTGCTATTAACATGACATAAATACAATAATGTAGTACGATGTAATAGTTTAAATGATATGAAAATTTAAATGTATACAAAGTGAAAAAAAAAAAGATCAGGCCGCCTACTGATATTAAAATATTTCTGTATACATAAGTATGCGTCTCAGTAAAAAGAAAAAAAAAAAGAAAAAAAAAGGCAGCTTACCGATACTAAATTATTTCTGTATTCAAAAGTATGCGTCTGAGTAAATAATCCGAAAAGTGTTAATTAAGGCAACACCCTTCTGTCCACCAACGGAGAGAGAGAGAGAGAGAGAGAGAGAGAGAGAGAGAGAGAGAGAGAGAGAGAGAGAGAGAGAGAGAGAGAGAGAGAGAAACTATAGGCCATAGGTGATAAGAGTAGGGGAGATAAGATAATGAGGGAGTTAGGGGAAGTGGGAACTGTGACCTTGAGTCGTGTTGGGAAATAACACAGGGTGTTTTATTTATTGTTCATTGCATATATATATATATATATATATATATATATATATATATATATATATATATATATATATATATTTATATATATATATATATAGGTAGTAGGCTGGCCAGGGCACCAGCCACCCGTTGAGATACTACCACTAAAGAGTTGTGGGGTCTTTTGCCTGACCAGACAGAACTACATTGGATCCTTCTCTCTGGTTACGGTTCATTTTCCCTTTGCCTACATATTCACACACCGAATAGTCTGGCCAATTCGTTGCATATTCTCCTCTGTCCTCATACACCTGACAACACTGAGATTACCAAACAATTTTTCTTACTGTACTGTAATTGTTCAGTAGCCACTTTCCTCTTTTTAAGGGTAGAAGGGACTCTTTAGCTGTGGTAAGCAGCTCTTCTAGGAGAAGGACACTCCAAAATCAAACCATTGTTCTCTAATCTTGGGTAGTGCCTTAGCTTCTGTACCATGGTCTTCCACTGTCTTGGGTTAGAGTTCTCTTGCTTGAGGGTATACTCGGGAACACTGTTCTATCTTATATCTTATTTCTCTTCCACTTGTTTTGTTAAAGTTTTTGTAGTTTATAAAGTGATATTTATTTTAATATTGTTGCTCTTAAAATATTTTATTTTTCCTTGTTTCCTTTCCTCACTGAGCTATTTTCCCTGTTGGAGCCCCTGGGCTTATAGCATCTTGCTTTTCCAACTGGGGTTGTAGCTTAGCTAATAACAATAATAATAATAATAATATATGGCTTCATTCCGCGAGGGAATGGCGCTCTAGCCTCCGTGGACATAACAAATGTACAATAATCGTTGTAAACAAGTATAATTACATACATGGATATATAAACACACACACACACACACACACACGCACACACACACTCAAACAATCCAACAATATATATGGCTAACTTTACACAAGCCGGAGTGACCTGAGTCGAACGAGGGAGAGGCCGGAGTGACCGGGGCCGGAGTGACTAGGGCCGGAATAACGAGGGGTCGAAGTGACTTCCAGGTCTCTGCTATAAAGTCTTTTGAAACCTCAAGTACTTATTTCTACTTTTCATCTTTTTTTTTTTTATATTACTACCCTAATATTCCTTCTTGGCCATTTCCTCCCTCAGTTGGATATGAGGTGTTCCAGGAATATCAGGTGCGGTCATGATCAGGTCTCTGCTATAAAGTCTTTTGAATCCTCAAGTACTTATTACTATCTTATTATGTGAGAGAAGGAAGTTGAGAGTTAATGTGGGTAAGAGTAAGGTTATGAGATATACGAGAAGGGAAGGTGGTGCAAGGTTGAATGTCATGTTGAATGGAGAGTTACTTGAGGAGGTGGATCAGTTTAAGTACTTGGGGTCTGTTGTTGCAGCAAATGGTGGAGTGGAAGCAGATGTATGTCAAAGAGTGAATGAAGGTTGCAAAGAGTTGGGGGCAGTTAAGGGAGTAGTTAAAAATATAGGGTTGGGCATGAATGTAAAGAGAGTTCTATATGAGAAAGTGATTGTACCAACTGTGATGTATGGATCGGAGTTGTGGGGAATGAAAGTGATGGAGAGACAGAAATTGAATGTGTTTGAGATGAAGTGTCTAAGGAGTATGGGTGGTGTATCTCGAGTAGATTGCGTTAGGAACGAAGTGGTGAGGGTGAGAACTGGTGTAAGAAATGCGTTAGCAGCTAGAGTGGATATGAATGTGTTGAGGTGGTTTGGCCATGTTGAGAGAATGGAAAATGGCTGCCAGCTGAAGAAGGTGTTGAATGCCAGAGTTGATGGGAGAAGTACAAGAGGAAGGCCAAGGTTTGGGTGGATAGATGGAGTGAAGAAAGCTCTGGGTGATAGGAGGATAGATATGAGAGAAGCAAGAGAGCGAGGTAGAAATAGGAATGAATGGCAAGGGATTGTGTCATAGTTCCGGTAGGCCCTGCTGCTTCCTCCGGTGCCTTAGATGACCGCGGAGGTAGCAGCAGTAGGGGATTCAGCATTATGAAGCTTCATCTGTGGTGGATAACGGGGGAGGGTGGGCTGTGGCACCCTAGCAGTACCAGCTGAACTCGGTTGAGTCCCTTGTCAGGCTGGGAGGAACGTAGAGAGTAGAGGTCCCCTTTTTCTTTTGTTTCATTTGTTGATGTCGGCTACCCCCCAAAAATTGGGGGAAGTGCCTTGGTATATGTATGTATGCTTATCCTATTTTCATCGATTATACTTTCGTAAAATTCAGTAATGAAAACTTACTTATTTACAAAAGCGATACAAATGATCACGAACCAATGATTTATTTTCGTATGATGTTCACCTAGATCTAATATCATTCTCAGTCCATGATTTTATTTTTATTTTTTTCCGTTTAATTTTTTTTTTATTTCCAGAGCTAGTTTATAGATTGCCACATTCAAATTCTGTTGGATTATCATACATAAAATATTTGGCTTCAGGGTTATTCATTGTCCTTGAGACATTCATCTAATTATATCCCTATTCATATCCTCATTCGTTTTTCATTTCTTCTCCCTGTGTTTAGTAAAATATTTACGCCTGAACCCTTCAAAGAAAACCTGTACGTGAAAGGGAATTTGTGATGATATTTGTTTAAGGCCCTTTTAGGAAGTAAGAGAGGATGAATGCACGGTAAAAAGACCTGAATTTCGCAACTATTCTAAATAGCCAAACGCATTTTCAATAAAAATTGTTTAGCTTAAACAAAGAAACAAACAAATAACGGCTCCATTAAAGATAAGCTTTAGTCGAAGGGTTGGAAAATCCAATGAACTTTACCCTTTAGATTCTGAGACCATAACGAGTCCGATTCAGACTGAAAATATTTCATAGCCAAACTATCGTTGAGGTTAGTGATGAATCCCATCAACGTTCACGGATGATGCATTTTGAAACGTTTATTGCTCCACCGAGATTCGAGGCTCATTGATCGCAATCTCGAAATATGAATTTAACGAACGTATTTTTTTTCTTTTTTTTTTTTACCTAGAGAGAGAGGATAGTTCGGAAATCGGATTGAAATAGATCATTAGTTTACTGTACTTCTCAAATCAGAAAGGCTTTATTTTTACTTTGACCTCTATAGGAACCCGGATCAGGCTATTAGATGATTTTCTGTGTAGAATTTCGGGTGAAATGGGAACGTTAAGCACACCAGCTTATTCTTTCGATTGCAGTCAGATGAGTATGGTTTAAACAATTTCTTGTTTCAAAGAGGCCTCTGATTAGGGAATGTAATCTATCTTAGTACTCTTTTACCTCTTATATGTAGTTTCATTTCAGGGGTTTATATGTATGTAATGTATAGGGAGGTGGCAAAGAATCATAATAATAAAAGCTTTTATTCTATCCTTATAAAGTCTAGCATTTGAATAATGACTCTTACCCCAAAAAGGCACTTTAAAAATATTTTGATCTGCACTACTATCTCTCTCTCTCTCTCTCTCTCTCTCTCTCTCTCTCTCTCTCTCTCTCTCTCTCTCTCTCTCTCTCTCTCTCTGTGTTTTGGCCCAGGAGGAAAGGTAGGTTTGGTGAAAGAGGGGAAATGGTGAAAGTGGAATAGTATAAGTTTTGTTAGTCTCTCTCTCTCTCTCTCTCTCTCTCTCTCTCTCTCTCTCTCTCTCTCTCTCTCTCTCTCTCTCTCTGTGTTTTGGCCCAGGAGGAAAGGTAGGTTTGGTGAAAGAGGGGAAATGGTGAAGGTGGAATAGTATAAGTTTTGTTAGATCTTATTTGGGTTACCCGTTTCTCTTTATTTCCCATTAATCAAAATATCGATGTTTTTCTTAATTATGTTTTGGGAATCGAATGAAGTTTTATCACATCTGTCAATTTGCATTTTTGTTTCGTAATAACACTATTGATATTACAATGGTAAACTCGTCCCTCTCCCTTGATCTACCTTTCTCTTGATTAATTTACTCTAATGCATGACAATATAAAATGTCACTCTTCTTATAGCATCACTACCAACTTCCTCTTCACAGTTTATCTCGTCCGTATAAAAGCTTTACTTAAGAAATTTTCGCCTTTCACTGTAATGTAGATATATATAAATAAAACTGTGGTCTACTTGTTGTCTTCGCCATTAAATTTTGCGAAAAGTATGTATTCACCCCTGTCGTCTGTTGCATAATTTTTTGTTTCTTTGTTTGTTTGCTAACAACTTTACACACAATCTACTGTACCGAGTTTGACCAAACCATGTAGTTATGTTGGCTATAACTCAAGGATGAATCTGTAAAACTTTGGATAAAGTACACCAAAGTACAAGTACGCCGCAGTACTTTGAAAATTATGGCAGGCAAATGGTTTGTTAGTTTATTTCTTGTTTGTGAAAAACATCATGAAAAAACTACAGGACCAATTTCAACCAAACGTAGTGGACATTTGGGGTATGACCTAAGGACAAATCCATTACATTATGAATAAAATAAATCGACGTACAAGTACGCAGTGGAGTTAAGAGCAAATAACTTAAATTCAGAGCCAGTTCCATCGTGAATAATTTTAATATCTGGTCGGTACCAAAATCCACGGATGTTCTTAATTAAGTCACACTGAAGCACTGTACTTCACGACGAAAGAATGATACAAAAGGTAATATCCATTTAATTTTTTATTATACTTTATTGGAGAATTATATCCTTTTTTAATTCAACTTTACATCTCTTATATTCCTTTCAATGTATTTAACTGTAAAATAATTCATTAGGCATTACGCCCCATTTAATAATAATTTTCTTAATTTTATTTTTCGACGTCAAAGCGTTTCTTCTTTTTTAATGAATAATTAATTATTGTATGTTGAGTCTTACTGATCCACTTATATTAATAACTAATGTTTTTCAGATAGTCAAGCAAGTTCTTAATGCAACAAAAAATAGTGAAATAAAAGGATCGTTACATACCTTCCTAAAATCCTAACAAGGAGGTGAAAGAATTTTTCACAGGCCTAAACGTAGAAGTTATTGACAGAAGATTACAATTTTTACATACGTAAGAAGTATATGGATACCGTGGTATTCTTATCATATAGAAATATAGTATAATTCCTCGTCATGCAGCAAACCGAATGAATACAAAAAATCAAAACACCTGATTGTTCAAGTTGACTTGAATAGTCGCCATGACGACATCCAAGAGGGAAAATTTATTCTGTATTGTATCAACTTGATTTAAATTAGTCTCCAGTCATAATTTTTGTGCTCGTAAAATCCATCTTTCAGTGCTCCCGTTATAATTGTTGTTAAATCTTCTGGATTAAACTGAGAATAAAGAAGAGGAAGAAGCAAAAGACCAGACCTAAAAACAGTCATTTTTCCCATGCCACATTTCTCTCTCTCTCTCTCTCTCTCTCTCTCTCTCTCTCTCTCTCTCTCTCTCTCTCTCTCTCTCTCTTTTGTTAGCACAAGTCAATACTTGCATGGGTGATTAATAATAAAAAAAAAACAGCCTGAACATACATATTACAAGGCGATTGATTGATTGATTGAATTAGAATTCTCTGGCATCGGAGGTCATTGATGAAGATATTATTTGTTATAAATAAGGAATAAAAGAATATTAAACTCAAAACCAAAAAAATAAAGATGTCCTTATAAAATTCAAATGGATTTCAGAGGACCTACTTCAGAAATAAATTTAAAAATACCGCTGGCATAGTATAACATATCCTGTCCAAGAATCTAAGCAAGGATGGACCTACCATCCTCACAGCGAACCTCAAACATATCTATTTCTTAAGGTGCGATAAGAGGGGCATTCCATCAACAAATGCCTCATTGTAACGGGTACCAAACAGCCGTTGGAATATGGCTGGTGTTGACCAGTTAGCAGATACTTGTGTGTTAACCAAGTGTTACCAATGCAAGGGACTTGTAACCTCACTCCATAAAATCATTGCCGAAAACCGGAGCAGTAAGCCTAACACCTATCATCAGAACCCCCCACCCCCCCCCCCAAAAAAAAAAAAGTTTGTTCTAAAAAAATCTGTATTTATGTATGTGAATGCATTGGATAGTTATAATATACCTTTCCTCCCGGAGTAACATTGCGCATTACCCTGTGTATCATGGTGAGAATAAAGACAATATTTGTGGGTGGTTGGGGAAGATCTTTTTCAATCACGGAAATCACAGACTTTGCGAGGTAATCAGCAAAGAGATTAGAGATAATTATACATTATTAGATCTCCTTTAGTCTGATTAAATGTTGTTTATATCCAAGTAACCTTCATCTACTGGAAAAGTAACCTTGTCCTCCATCGATTACGCAAACTGGAAAGTTTTCCACCCCTGTTAGATCCTATTTAGGTTATTTCAAAGTTTTGGTTATTAATAAACATAATATTTCTTCTTTTTACTGTTATACAAGGGATTCGTTTCCTACCTGAATGAGTTGATGCTTCTCTATATAACAATAAATATTTTAAGAAAATAAAAGTGTTTGCCATCGTATTATTATCATTATCATCATCATCACTATATTATTATTGTTATTGTTATTATTATTATTATTATTATTATTATTATTATTATTATTATTTCTACTACTACTAGCTAAACTAAAACCCTAGTTGGAAAAGCACAATGCTATAAGCTCAAGGGCTCCAACAGGGAATAATAGCTCAGTGAGGAGAGAGAACAAGAAAATAAATAAACTACAAGAGTAGTAATGAAAAATTAGAATAAAATATTTTAAGAACAGTATATATATTATAAAAACTTTAAAACAAATCAAGAGGAAAAGAAATGATTGAATGGCGTACCAAGTACCTTCACGCAAGAGAACTCTACCCCCAAGACAGTGGAAGACCATGGTACAGAGGCTATGGCACTACCCAAGATTAGAGCACAATGGTTTGATTTTGGAGTGTCTTCCGTCAAAATGATTTAAGGAAAAGTGTGCCATCGCATGGATTTCTTTCAGATAGCGTTGCTCTAGCTCTAGACTTAGATGCAGAGCCAAATGTGTATCAAGCAGTTGACAGAAGATTAAGCATAAGATATCTTAATTACTGGATAAAGTTTTCATCTGTAGATTTTAGACAAAATAAAACTATCATTTAAAATCTCGTTACATGTTTGAGTGCATAACCAGATACCTTTAAAGATCGCCCGAGTAAAAAATGTGTAAAGCTATATCTATTTACATTTCCTTTATCACACATTTATGTCCTTCAACACTGCAATCTACAGATACACTTCTTTCTATAACTAAGTTCAGTACTTCCCCTAGTTCAAGATATTTCGACATGTTAGCTCATCATAAACTTTGCCTATTAAATGATAAGAAACTTTTGATGAAATAAAAGAAAACTTTCCAAATACATTTTACAGAAATGAAAGGTCGTCAGCGTTGCGTTGCCTTTTCTTTGATAACAAATGATAGCGTCCTTTGTTACATGTAATGTGTAAATGAAAAAAATTGCTATGACTTCTTTATGCTGACATGAGCTCTGTCTTCTCCATCCCAAAGAAAAAAACACGATATAAAAAAATAATGTGACATTTATCCGTTGTTGCATTGTGTTTTTCTTAATGAGCTGATACAATCCAAAATGAGTTATGTAAGAGAAGGTCGAGATCATTAGATGATGATGATTGTATTGTAGCCGACAATTCCTGTTGGCACGGGCCTTTCCCTTGTTCGGCCCGTAGGTGATCTGAAAAATTCAGAAGGTTGGTTGTAAAACAAAAATGAATTTTTAAAGGTTTTTAGTTGTAGAGACAGATGTGAACAGAGGAAGGCTGATTGTGGTGGTGGAAGGGAGCCATCATGTCACGGATAGTGGTAGTTTGAATGATTGTAAGACCTTTGAAATGTAAAGAAATGTTTCAGGTGGGGTTGTCCAACCCTCTACTCCCCAGGGTCCCTGTGGAATATTGGAGTAGTAGACAAAGTTATGGAAACATACAGGGGATGATGTGTATAGGGCCTTACAGTGAGGGGATGAGATGGATTTTAATGAGGAATTCAGAGGTTATATTACCCCAGTGGAGGTAGGTTTGAGAGCAATTGTCTGTGGATTTCTATGTTTTTAACAATTGCTTTCCCCAGCGAGGCTAGATCGTTAGTCATGCCTGGACATTATGAACCGTCTGGAAGATTTTGAAGATAACAACTCAATTCTCGTTGCTATTATATAACGATGGTTCATTTCCGTTTAAAACAGAGATAAGGAGAAGGAAATATATTGATGCACGGTGGCTTATCTATTAACATATGCTTTGAATGCAATATTACCATTATTATCATCAACCACAACAAAAGTAGCCTACAGTTGCTAAAGCTCTCCGTTAGAATCTCTAGAAAATGCCATTTACTTACTGACTTACTTTGATGGCTGCTTTACCGGTCCCATACAGCAGGGAACCCCTCTTTCTACAGGACCTCCATTGTTGTTTTACATTGTTTGTTCAGAGTATTTAAAGTTTCATATCGCGTATTGTTCATTTACTGTTAAATCGCCACTGTCAAAGGACTCATTAAAAAAAAAAAAAGTCTTATTTTCCTCTTGAAAACCTTAATGTCTTCAATCATTCAAATGTTTCGTGGGAGCTTATTTTATAATTTCGTGGCCACATATTTAAAGGCTCTGGGGCCTAAAGTATACATAAATCTATGTTCCAACAGTTTGAAGCCATCTGTAACTATTCTCGTGTCAACACGATTTGTTGGCTGTGCAATATGTAGCAATTCTCTTAAGTATTTAGCAGTGAATGGTAGCAACATCATCAACCACAAGCTGTGGTAGAAAAATATCATGCTAACTTACTCTGGGCCTGCAGCATAGGAACTGACAGGGTGATACAAGCACATCGACATAGCGTCACTCTGGTCGACAAGACAACAAAGAAAGTATGGGACAGATGTCGCAGTACCGTGGGACTCTAGAGTGGAAGCTAAAGGGAGAGAGAAAATAGAGAAGTACCAACACTTAAGAGTTGGATTGAGAATATGGGATATGCAAGTTGACGTAGTGATGTTAAGAATCATAGGAGCACTAGGGAATATAAATAAATCATTGGTAAAATCTTGAAAAAGTATAAAGGCAAATAGCTCCTTGACATTGTTAAAAAGAGCGTGCTACCAGAAACAGCACATATATAGTGAGATTCGTAAGGAAGGTGGATGTAACCCGGAAACACATACTATAGACAACAAGTCTATGAGGATTAATAATAATAATAATAATAATAATAATAATAATAATAATAATAATAATAATATAATTATAGAATTAGTAGTAGCAACAGCAATATTGAAACTATCTCTAGCCTAAACGCTAAACTTTCGGAAATAAAAAAGCCTGATCCGCCTACATTACATTGTTGAAAAATAGCATACAATAAACAACCATTTTTTCTGCAACGAATAATACTATTGATAAAATTACTGTCAACAAATACCACCAATGCAGAAAAAAAATTTTTTTCCCCTTAACTGACAAAACCAGTGACAAAACAACAACGAAAAAAAAGAACAACCCACCTCGCCTCAATGGCCATGACCCCAATACTCTGGAGAGTTAATTTTGCAGTAGTCCCTCTTGTGCAATGAATTAACTACCTAGCGAACTTTAGAGATATTGGTCCAACACACACCACTGCCGCAATTTCAAGAGCTAGTATAAGCATGCATGGTGTGTTTTAAAATAAATAATATCACGTAGCGGGGGGGAGGGGGGAGTCGACCTCTGACGTTATGACGCTTAAATGCTCTTAGGAATTTTTCCTTCCTGCAGTTTAATTTTTTTTTCTAGAATTTTAAAAAATATCTTTCCATTGATATATTGGTTTATATGATAGATACCCCTGCGTAAGTGTATATACTGTATGTACAAACACACAAACACAATTTATATATAAATATATATATATGCATATATGTGTACATATATATATATATATATATATATATATATATATATATATATATATATATATATATATATATATATATATATATATATATATATATGTGTGTGTGTGTGTGTACATATATATATATATATATATATATATACATATATATATATATATATATATATATATATATATACATATATATATATATATATATATATATATATATATATATATATATATATATATATATATATATATATATATATTGTCTGTATATATATATGTTGTGTGTATATATATATATATATATATATGTATATATATATATATATATATATATATATATATATATATATATATATATATATATATATATATATATGTGTGTGTGTGTGTGTGTGTGTATGTATATATGAATATCTATATATGAATACATATGCATATAAAACGGATTTTGAGCGAAGCGAAAAATCTATTTTTGGGTGAGATGGCCATGTCGTCCTGATGGAAGTTCCTATTGGGTAGCTTTCTAGGGTATATTACAACTACGGCGATATTCACAGAGAATTTACCTTAAGGTACCAGAATTCTAACTCCTGGAGCGAATATCCCTCGTGAAAGGGATATCGCGACATATCAGAGGATGTATTCTTGACATGCCACATGGCAATCTGCACCCCGAACAGAGATTACGTATCGCAGGGGTCAATTGGCAAGAAACGAAATTGGGAAAGAAATAGGGGGAGCCGTTCCCAAGGCTCCCTATCTCCCGTTTCGTAAGCGTGCCTGGCGCCAATCCTGGCGCCATATGTATTCCTTGTAGCGTACACGAGGTGCTACAGATACTGTATGTAGGGAGGGGTCCTACAGCCCTTTCTTAGAAAGGGAAGGGCGGGTCCATCAGGACGACATGGCCATCTCACCCAAAAATAGATTTTTCGCTTCGCTCAAAATCCGTTTTTTTGGGCTCAAGCCATGTCGTCCTGATGGAAGTATATCACAGCATTACTGTATCTGTGGATTTTCAGAACGTGCCGTACTCCCCGGAGGTAATTTTTCCCGGTCGACTAGACCTAGAAACCTAAGATGTTACCGTTATACATCTTTTAAACTAACTATAAACCATGTTAGAGCTTCCTGCCCCCTACAGGGAAGAGTCCTACTAGACTCTGGAAAAGTCTCGAAGAGTACATATACCTATGTATGAATACCAGGCAAGCTAATATAGTGGTCTCACCCTATATTAAGTAAAGCATAGTTTGTAGAGAACCACTGCGTCAATATGAAATATCGACCAGTTCTCCGCACAATACTTGTATTGGCCAAAGGTTTATATCCGCATAGGAGGAAACTAGTAAAACCGCCATCGTCCCCTTATGGGACGGAGTCCTCCCGTTAAGGGAAAGCATAAACCAATGCAACATAGCTTGCATAAAGGAACAATTCTATTAGAATTATCCCAGATAAGGTACATAGAATGAATGCTCAATTATACCAATAAATTGACACAGGTGAAGGAGACGCAAGGTTCTCAAGAACAAGTTTATTGACAGACAATAAATAGCCAAGTTAACCACAATTATATATATATATATATATATATATATATATATATATATATATATATATATATATATACATATATATATATATATAAGAAGAGGATAACCCAAAACTTTAAGCATAAGTATGATAGCAAACAGAACTTTTTTATCTGCAAGAAAAAACATTAAATGCCACTTTTAAGGTACCGAGGTATCAAAGTCATAAAAGTCTGTATTACAAATCAATCACATCAGCGTTAGAAACGCTCGGCACACATGTCTGCACTTATGCTAGGTTCACCTTTGGAAATGGAACAGTCTACATGGGCAACTCAGTGCCCTCACTTAGTTTGTAGTACAGTATGTAACTACACACTCACCCTGGAATTAATCGTCCCAATTAAAACCGCTGTTCCTCGCAGAGTTAAACAGTAGGGTTAACGACGCGACCCACTGCTACCACAGATCTCTTTAGTTCCTCTACTTGCTTCGCATAGTGGCGAAAGAACACTCTGGAAGACTTCCAGCCAGTGTATGAACAGAGAGGTTCAAAATCCATACAATTAAAGAAATTTAAGGATGAGGCAACTTTCCTTGGATCGTGACCTGCGGGTGTACTGTCAGGATCCGCTCTGCGAATAAAATATGTGATTTTCGCTCTGAGTTGATTCAGAGATAATTTTGAGCCTGATGTTTCTCCCCTGAATAGTTGACCACCCTTGAAGTCTGAAGTTCTATGAAGATAGACCCTTAGGCATTCTACTGGACATAGAGATGCATCTTCTTTCAGAGGGCATATTCTTCAGGGACCCCACCTGTTGGTTGGTAACTTATTCTTGGCGAGAAACGTAGGATCCAGAAACAGGTTCAGTTCTCCCCCATCCAGGAACTGAACACGACCTGCCTCTCTCGAGAGGGCTACAATCTCACTAACCCTGGTCCCGGACGTGAGTGCAAATAGGAAAATAACTTTTTGTGTCAAATCCTTTAACGCACACTCTTCATTCCTCAACAGAGAAGCGAAATGAAGAACTTTGTCTAAAGACTATGAAATGGGCTTTGGAGGTGCTGAAGGTCTGAGCCTAGCACAGGCTTTCGGAACTTTATTAAAGATCTCGTTACCTAGGTCGACCTGGAAGGCATATAGAATGGGTCTTGTCAAAGCAGATTTACACGCTGAAATCGTGTTAGCTGCCAATCCTTGACCATGGAGGTGGATGAAGAAAGATAAGCAGAAGTCTGTCGAGATCTCCTGCGGATTCTTCGCCTTGACAAAGGCCACCCATTTTCTCCAAGATGACTCATATTGCCTTCTAGTAGATTTGCACTTATATTCCTCTAGGAAGTCTATACTGGCTTTCGAAATCCCGAAACGCTTTCTCACCGCTAGGGAGAGAAAATCATGAGCTGCAGGGTCCGGGTTTTCTGTAATGAAGCGCAGACAGTCGACTTCTGGACTCGCTGGGTCAGAACTGGATCTGGTAGCGGTACAAACTTCAGCCGTAGTTCCAATGCCAGGGGGAACCACACGCTGTTCGGCCACTTGTGGGCCACTATTGACGCTACCACCTTAAAATATCTCAGTTTGTTGAGGACCCTCAACAGAAGGTTGTGAGGAGGGAACAGATAAATCCTGGACCATCTGTTCCAGTCGAGGGACATCGCGTCCACTGCTTCCGCTAAGGGGTCCTCGTACGGGGACACGTACAGGGGCAACTTCTTGTTGTCTTTCGTCGCAAAGAGGTCTATCTGCAGTTCTGGGACTTGATTCAGAATGAAGGAGAATGATCCTGCGTCTAAGGACCATTCCGACTCTATCGGTGTGAACCTGGATAGAGCGTCCGCTGTCACATTGCGGACTCCTTGAAGGTGAATTGCCGACAGGTACCACTTCTTCTTTTCCGCCAATCGGAAGATGGCTAACATCACTTGGTTGAGAGGTGGTGACCTCGACCCTTGTCGATTCAAGCATCTCACAACTACCTCGCTGTCCATCACCAACCTTATGTGGATCGAGTGACGCGGGGAGACTTTCTTTAAGGTAAGGAGCAATGTCATAGCTTCTAGAAAGTTTATGTGAAAGGTCTTGAATAGCTTGGACCAAGTCCCCTGGACTTTTTTCCGATGAGAGTGACCTCCCCATCCCTCCTTTGAGGCGTCTGAGTGAATCGTCACCGACGGGGGAGGTGGCTGAAGAAGAACCGACTTCTTTAGATGTCTGGCTTGGGACCAAGGCCTGAGAAGAGTATGTAGCCGAAGCGGAACTGGTCTTCTCAGATCTCTTCGCGCGTTTGATGCATAACTTCTCCAAACTCCGGTTGCATCCTTTAGCTGTGCTCTTAGCACTGGGTCTGTCACCAAAGCAAACTGGAGAGAGCCCAGTACCCTCTCCTGTTCGCGTCTTGATATCCTTTCGGAATCTAGAAGTCTCTTGACAGAACCCGCTATCTCCTTCCTTTTCTTCGCCGGGATGGAGAAACGGTGTGACAAAAGGTCCCAGTGGATTCCCAGCCACTGGAACTTTTGAGATGGAGAAAGTTGAGACTTTTTTCTGTTTATCTTGAAGCCTAGGTACTCTAGGAACTGGATCACTTGACAGGAAGCATGCAAGTATTCTGTCTCGGATGCTGCCCACACCAACCAGTCGTCCAGGTAGGCTACTACCTGAATTCCCTTTAGGCGTAATTGTTTGAGAGCTACGCTCGCAAGCTTCGTAAAAATCCTTGGGGCTATGTTTAGCCCGAATGGCATGGCTCTGAAGGCGTATAGTCTTCGTTGTAGCCTGAATCCTAGGTAGGGGGAGAGTCGACGGTTGATTGGAATGTGCCAATAGGCGTCTGACAAGTCTATAGAGACGGAATATGCGCTCTTGGGCAGTAAGGTCCTTATGTGTTGCAGTGTTAGCATCTTGAATTTGCAATTCACTATGAACTTGTTAAGTGGCGACAAGTCCAGAATGACTCTGAGCTTTTCCGAGTCTTTCTTGGGAACACAAAACAGCCTCCCTTGGAATTTGATGGACTTCACCATTCGGATCACATTTTTCTCCAACAGTTCTTGAACGTACTCCTCCAGAACGGGGGTGGAGTGTTGGAAAAACCGAAGGCACGGGGGTGGAGTGCTGTACCAGCTCCAGACCAGTCCATTCTTGTGTAGGCTGTGGGCCCAGGGATCGAAGGTCCACCGATCCCGAAATTTCAGAAGTCTCCCTCCTACCGGTATCATCTCACTTAGACTGCCGTCCTGAGGTCTTGCCTCCCTGACCACGACCACCCCTGAATCCCCTTCCCCTTGAGGGGCGCCTAGACGAGCCTCTGGCTGCTCCTCTAGGCTTTGCTCGAAAGGAAGTAGACTGCCCTTCGAACGATGGGGTGAATGCCGTGGACTGTGTCGACACGGCCTGGGGTACCCACTGAAAAGTGGTCGGGGTTTGTGCCACGATCTGGGGCACTGGAGGCAATGGCAATTGCAGTTGCCGCTGCTGTCTAAAAGGCTTGGCTGGCCGAGACGGTAGCCTAGTCCTCATAGTCTTCCTCTTTGGTTGAGGACCCTCATCCGGGGAAGACTTTCTTTTGATAGCCAGGCCCCACTTCTGGAGAAGGTTCCTATTCTCTAAGGCGGCCTTATCAACAACTTCTTTGACCAAATCGGTAGGGAAAAGGTCTTTGCCCCAAATGTTGGAGGAGATTAGTTTCCTTGGCTCGTGCCTCACCGTAGCCGAGGTGAACACGAACTCCCTACAAGCTCTCCTCGCCTTGACGAAGCCATAAAGGTCCTTCGTCACTGTGGCCAGATGAGTCTTGGCCACAACCATGAACATTTCATGGACCTTGGGGTCACTTGCCATTGTCTCAAGAGTAGTCTGAAGAGACATTGAGGCAGCCAGTCTTTCTTTTGTCTCGAACTCTCTCCGCAAGAGAAAGTCAGACAGCTTAGGGAGGTCCTCGCCGAACTGACGTCCGGCAATATCAGCCTCCAACTTCCCAACTGAGAACTTAAGATGGACGTCCTTCCAGGCTTTGTGGTCCATAGGCAGGGCCAGCGACAAGGGTTTACACTCCTCCAGGGAGGGGCAAGGCTTGCCGGCCTCGACTGCTTTTAGTACAGCCGCAAACCCTTTCTGTAAAAAGGGGAAGGCTCTAGCAGGAGAGGACACAAAGGAAGGGAGCTTCTTGCTCAATGCAGCTACCTTTGAGTTAGAGTAGCCCCTCTCTTTCAACGAGGATGAAAGCAGAGCTTGAGCCTTAGCATGGTCCATCACTATGACCTCCTTCGGCTCTGTCTCCTCCTTTGAAGCTGGTTCCTTCCTCATCCGGACATAACAGTCCGGATATGATGCCTTGCTGGGCCAGAATTCCACCTCCTCTAGGGGAACTGAGCCCAACTTATCCGAGATGACGATCTTTCCAGTCGTCATCGGCATATGCTCAGCATACCTCCATGGGTTAGCATCTGAGCACAAGGGAAGGTTTTTCACATTGAGTCTTTTCTGGGGCCCATGTGATTCTGCAAGGCTCTGCATCCGCAGTTCCATTGCAGCCGCCTTCTCCTGATTCTCCTTCTGCATTTGTTGGATCATTCCAACAATTGAGGAGAGGGCCTGTCCCAGCTCTACTGGGAGACCGGCCGATGTTGAGGGAATAGGCTCTGGGATCTGAACCGGAGTAGCCGACACCTCGTCGACCTCTTCCTTTACAACGTCTGGGGCTTGAACTTCATCCTGGGCTTCTGCCAGGAGGTCTTCCTCCAGACGCTCGTCCACGTCAGACATCCTGTCATCTAACTGGATGTCTTGCATAGCGACCGCGACTTCAGCATCCACCTGGATCTGAACTTGGGGGATCTCCTCTTGAGGCTGGGGAATCACTGCATCAGCTGATGCCTTAGGGAAAAGATACGCCCTCATCTTCTCACTTGGAAGATAAGGTCCAGAGGTGTTCTTCTGGAAGCCCCTTACCCAGGTACGAAGCTTCTCCCTTGCTATATCCCTTGATTCCGCCGTCCTAGGGGAATCAAAGGCCTCAGTAATCAGGTTAGTGCACACAGTACATACCTGAGGGTCCCAATACCGGAGATCACCCGTGGAGACAGCGCATGCTGCGTGCCTCCTACAAAACTCATGTCCGCAGAGGTTCTTGCTGCGGACGTTGCAGAAAACACTTCCGCACTTCGGAGGGTCCTCCTGTAAAGAGAAGAAATTTCCATGAGTATCAAGTGAACTATGTATCACTGGATATGTATAGTATAGCATAACAATTCAGAAAGGAAAGACACACACTTGTGTTTCCTTCACAACCCATTGTTGCAGCCTTCCAGATAATAAAATCGAATGGTTAATCTCTTCTAGAATAACCAATGCAAAGTTTCCAGAGGAAACAGGTGGAGCTCACACCTAAGCAATGATTTTAAAATCCTGGATAATAGACAAGAAAGAACTCACTTTCTTATCTGTAGGGCAACAGCAAAGGGCTGTGCAAGAAAACACAAAAGTGTTAGAACACACAGTGCTGTACCAAAACCTATACTATAGTTTTCTTCTTACAGTATATGTTATACTGAAGAATACTGGTACAGTATAGGAGGTTATGGGCACACACCATAACTAGCTTTAAAGTATACTACTTAACAGCTATAAGGCGGCAGAACGCTGGTTCAAATGCATGTGCCGGCCGGCAACAGCCAATGTCGGCCGGCAATGACTGCCGGCTGGCAACTACACAAGGTAGTACCCGGCTGCCGGCCACACTCTTGGTGACCGGCAGACAAGGGCTGACATTAGCCGGCCGGCAAAGGTACACGACCGATGCCAGCCGGCAGCACAAGAACCAGAGGACTACGACTGCCCGGCTGCCGGCCTCATAGGCCGGCAGCCGGGTCGGGTACAGCACTAGAAGAATGACAGAATGGATGCCGGGATAAGAGTGTACACTACCTCCAAGCCCGGCAATCCGAAAGAGTGCATATAAGGAAGGGGAGAATCTAATTCAGGCTTCCTGACCAATGCCGTCTGGCTCTACAGGCAGGCATGGATGAGGGACCAAGGGAGGTCCGGGCAGCACTCAAAGCAGAAGACCCTTGCCGGCCGGCAGCTCTGCCGGCCGGCAAGGGTCTGAGTCAATTCCACATCCTAACCTATTCTAGGTCCAGATGTAGAATGACGTACAGTACTGTAATGGCTAGGCCATTACGGAGATAGAGGGGGAAGGGACAAAAGAGGGTCCTACCAACATTGCTTTAGTGAAGGATCACCCGCAGCCAAGAAACTCATCTTAGCCTAAGGGAGATCCAAGGAGGGAGGCCAGCAATACTTGCCAGCTCCCAGAGAACCAAAGCAAGGAAGGTGTTGCTACTCCCAGGGAAAGAATCTTATCCTCCCCCGAGAACAGCAACAAGGACTAGTCTGGTAGATCACAAAAGAAGGAATCATCTCGTACAGAAACCTTCGGTAGTGACCTAAGGAGGCCAAGCCTCCTATGTCTGTGTCAGGCCAGCGAGGGAGACTCTACCCCAAGCCAGACAAACACAGACTCAGACTAAAAACTCTGTTGTCCTGTCCCTCTTTGAAACCAGACTTACTGGAACAGGAAGGTACAGTAACACCCCAGTATAGTTTTATCGAAAGTTAATTCAGATAAACCACTTAGGGATAAGCCCAAGGCTTAAACAAAGGGAAAGGGATTGCATACCTTCTCCGAAGAAAAGAAAGCAACCGGGGAGTATGAGAAAGTATACTAAGGCTCCATAAGCAACTTAGCCTAGGCACCAAGAGAATCGATTACCTAAATC
>NC_090738.1:106754451-106758035 GCF_036898095.1 Palaemon carinicauda
AAAATATACATACATACATACATACATACATACATACATATATATATATATATATATATATATATATATATATATATATATATATATATATATATATATATATATGATTGCTTTGCCGATACTATGAAGATAAGATATGCTTTAGTAATATTTTTCGTTTAAGAGGAACGTTATTGACATTCACTGATTAAAATGGAATATTCTTCATGATTATTACAATTGTAAAAGAAAAAAAGAAGACCTATTTTAGTAAAAAGAAAAAAAAAACATTAAAAAAAAAAGAAATATGTATGGGGATGTTTCAAACATAAGGAATAAGGTAAAACTGATAGAATTTTTAAAATAAATTCTTATTTTTCAAATACTATTAACAGAAGCGGATCACCTGAAGATTGGGGACCCCAATACTCGCTGAGGTCGCTTAACTTCCCGTGAAAAATAAAATGGGATCTTTTTTCTTCAGGGGAGGAATTTAAATTTAAGAATGGGACTAACAAGCTAACTAACCAGTTTATAAGTTAATTATTATTAGTGTAACGACATGAGTGAGACTAACCAATAAAAGTGCTAACAAACTTATTCATAAGGTAGCAAATAGATTTTTTTTAAATTGACGGTATTTAAGAAAAAAAAATCTTATTTTTCTTTGATGGCTAAGAGACTAAACTGTCGTCTATACAAGATAATTATGTGTAGAAACTCCAATTTAAAGAGTATACTAAATTTAAAAGCAAAGTTTCTATTTGTAAGGACCCATTCTTTGCTAAATCTAAACTTTCACTGCATAAGTGGATTCAGGATAATATTCTAAGCATTTCAGAACAAAAATATGATTGATATTTACAGTTTTCTTTTTAGAGAAATCTGCATGAAGTATTTTGAGGCAAACCCGGTTAGACTTGGTGGTAATGGCTTAATTGCGCAAATTGACGAGTCTTGCTTTGCACGCAAAAACAAATATCACAGAGAACGTGCACCAGATCGGCCAATATGGGTATTTGGCATGGTCGACAATTGCATTGTGTTCGATATATGGTGATCGTTGAAACGCGTGTTGCTGCAACTCTACTTCCAATCATAAAAAAAGTAAACACACAGGCCATCGAATTATTTCTTAACTGAAATTGCAAGATAATACGCTTTTAATTGAATATGGATTGTTCATGTAAGTTTGTTCTTTTTAACAAATATTTAATAAAGTAGTTTTAATGCATATGCATTTTCTTCCTTTTTTTATAGTATTATAAGACAAAATAGATCACCTGGAGACGTCAATAAGCTAGGGTCGCTTATATTCAGGTGAAGAAAATCAGGGTCTTTCTTCTTCAGGTGAGTGTAGTTGGGGTCATTTATCTTCAGGAGAACTATTTGGGGTCGCTTATCTTCAGGTGATCCACAGAAGCTAAGATTACTTCAAAATAACACTGCTAAGTAAAAAAAATAAAGAATATTGAAAATCATAGGCAAGAGAAAGCAGCTTATTTTATTAGTAAAGATTAATGAACGACAATAACAGAATACTATTCAATGAAGAGCACCACTGAAAGATGAAAATGAAACGATCTGACTTCACAGAGCTCCAGGGGAGTCACGTTTCTGCCCGAAATCCTATAACGGAGGAAATCCATTTATCTACCGAGAGTAGACCAGGAATTAATCACCCCTCCTGCCTGCAGGCAGTCGGCCCACTTACCCTGGGCATTCCCCTCCTGCGTGCAGTCACTCCCCTGCAGGCGTATCAATCACGAGACATTGCCTTTGAAATACACAGTCTCCTGAAGGGACAGGGAGCGAATCGCCAGATTTCACCAATCGACTCCTGTCTTCTTCTTCTTCGGAAGAATATCATGAAATCATACAAGCGTATTTCTCTTGGCTTCCTTTGTTCATGCTTGTTAATGCTTTCAAAAGGCCCAAGATGCTTTTGTCTGTCTGAGAGATTCATAACGGTCACTGCATCCCATTCTCGTCTTCCATTACGTCTTTCTGATGTCATTAAGGACTCCGGCACCTTTCACCAGAGACGCCATGCGAGGGATTTAATGATAAAATATTAATGATGTTTTCGCTTTTGTCTCTTCGATTTGATGGAATCTCATTTGGCTCAATATTTATCATAATTGTTTCCTGAATGCAATTTAATTTTAATTCCTTTCCCGATATCCTTCTCTTCTTTCTTCCTCTTCTTCAAGACAGCGTAAAGGACAATAACTTTTATAAATAATCACGCAGATGTTTGAAGTGTTATGTCTTTTTACTGATAAGAAAGTTTATTCCTAATATTTTGATAATTAATATTTGGTGCTTAATATATCATCCTCGTGTTTTATAAGAAATTACACAAAACTGATTTACCCTTGAGGTCAAAGATAAATTAAGCAATAGAACTGAACAATAGCATGTTGGAGTATGACATAGCTACGGTATTACCTTACTTTACCCTGAACATGTTTTCATCATCATCATCATCATCATCATCATCATCATATTATTATTATTATTATTATTATTATTATTATTATTATTATTATTATTATTATTATTATTATTATTATTATTATTATTATTATAATTAGCTAAGTTAAAACCCTAGTTGGAAAAGCAGGATGCTATTAAATTTCTTATTCCTGATCTAAATATTAATCTTTGGTACCGTCGTTCAATTAGTTCATTGTGCATGTTGCATAAGATTTATCATAATTCTGATCATCCTTTACATTCAGATATTCCAGGGCAGTTCCACCCTGTTTGTAATACTAGGCAGGCAGTTAATTCTAATGGTCAGGCTTCTCCAAAATGAGGCTCAATACTGCACAATATGCTAGAAGTTTTATTCCAGCTGTGACTAAGTTGTGGGATGATCTTCTTAAACGGGTAGTTAAATCAGTAGAACTTCAAAAGTTCTAAGCTGCAGCAAACTTTTTTTATGATGAACAGGATGATATAAGTCTTTTTATAGTTTATATATGACATACGGTATCTGTTTTGATGTTACTGTTTTTTAGAATAATTTATTTATTTTTTATCGTTTATCTATTTCCTTATTTCCTTCTCTCACTGAGCTATTTTTCCCTGTTGGGGCCCTTGGCCTCATAGCATCTTGCTTTTCCAACTAGGGTTGTAGCTTGAAAAAAGAGCCCAATGAGGAAAGGGAATATGGAAATAAATAAACTCCATGAGAAAATATATATATATAAAATACTTTTAAAATAGTAACAACATTAAAACAGATCTTCCACATACAAACTATGTAAAAGATTTATGTCAGCCTGTTTCAACATAAAAAATATTCGCAGTAAGTTTGAACTTTAGAGGCTCCACCGATCCAACATTTGATAGTATAGGAGTTCCATGAACTTGGGATAGATGTAATAAAACAAAGAAATATTAACTCCATAGAACATATGGGTATATGGGCCGATAAGAAACAGCGACACATATACCAATGGGTAAAGACTAACAAGAAGAAAGAATAATAATTCCTAAGGGACTATATTTAAAATACCTACAGGAGCTTACATGTCTCTAGGAGAAGTTGTTATTCAGAGCAAAAAGAGTAGAAGTTATCAAGTCTGGTGGGAGAA
>NC_090738.1:106758535-106761035 GCF_036898095.1 Palaemon carinicauda
AATTGAAACACTGGGGGTTGGACTGCAGACTTTCTCAATTTGTGTTTTTGCGTTCAATAGATGTACTCGCATAAGACCTCGGGATGGCAATGATTGTTATTGGTCTACAATTTGAATGATATTAAAAATATTTGTTTCATTAAGTTTTTTAGGAAGGAATTAGATTTAAGTTTAAAATGGGGATATCCGAATGTGTTTTATCCTTATTTGGACTTATATTCTAATTATGCACATCAACAATGATGTCATAAAGAATTGATTTTAAATAGTAATTACAATCTTGGGTCAATTTCTTATCTTGATTTTCCAAATTAAAACCAAAAATTTATTTAAAATGGTTTCATTTAACTAATAGTTTGAATAGGTAGACTTCAACGAGGTCATTTTTAAGCACATCCTTCGTATTTACAGAACAATTCATCAGTGAGCAACCATTGTTCCTTCAAAATATATTGAATAATAACATGAAAAAATGGTGTTTAGACGATATAATCGCACTTAGTAAAGGTTGAAACATCTTATTAGATATCCATCAGATATTCTCTCTACCTGTTATCTAGCCCATTTTTGCTTCTCTCGCCATATAAGACTAAAAAGCCTACCATTTGCATATCGCCCGAAAAGGAGGTAAACACATTTCCCTTCCACTTTGATTTCAATTCTGAAAAGAGGAATAGAAAAAAAAACACTATGAAAAAATAACATATTTCAAATTAAAGAATAAAAAGAGGAAACCCGAAGTGGTTGTGGTGAGGGAGGGTGGTTGTCCCAGACTGGTGTCTACCATCTAAAGGCAAATATGAAGTAGCTGGTAATTTCATTGGTGTTTATCTTCACTTTGTTTTTGTTCCCGCAGTAGGTTACTGCCGTCAGTGTTCCTCCAACTGAGCACAGTAAGCATTACATTAAGGTCAGTGCAACGGCAATTCGGCCCTTGGCTACACTCACTTTTTAGGCTTCTACTATACATGTTCTTGCTTACGTTCTTCCATCTTGGTGTCTCAACTGTTTTAACCTTTCCTTGCACATGGGTACTGGGTGGTCTCCCAGACCCCAGTAATAGGCCTTCTCGCCCAAATTAATAAAATACAATCCAATTACTTAGTTTATTTTTTTACCCATTTTATTCTCATTGTTATTCATTGCCAATTTCACCACACGAAATAATTTGGTTTTAGTGGATTTTAAAGGCATTTTTGAGGAGCTGTGGTGACCTTGTAGCATTGCCCCTTCCTGGTGATCTTCCAGACTGGAGTTCGAGTCCCAGTCAAGCTCTGTAGTTTCTTGTAGCGTCTGAAACCCCACCAATATTGTGAGCTAAGGAGGAGGAGGTTTTGGTATGTCTCTAGGCCATTGTCACTGTCCCTAGCCTCTGCCACTCACGAGCGGCCTTCAAACTGTTTCTGGTATAGAATTTTGGTCAGCCGTCCAAATACCACCCTCCCCTGTTGCAGCTTAGCTTTGTTAATTCTCATCCAAGTTCCATCCACGTCTAATGTTGCTTAGCTTTGCTGGGCGATTTGTTAAAGGTGTAACCGCTTGTACCTTTACAAGAGCTCTCTCTCTCTCTCTCTCTCTCTCTCTCTCTCTCTCTCTCTCTCTCTCTCTCTCTCTCTCTCTCTCAACCCCTGAATGAAGCTAGCTCCTTATTTTACATAAGGCTAACTTTTATTCTCGAGGGCAAAAGAGAGAAAATGTATTCATTACATTTTCAAATAGAAAGATCTTATGTACAGTAGTTCTTTGAAGTGAAATATTCTTTTCAACTCTATATGAAACATTAATTCCATTTTAATGAAATTACTTGTTGTTATAACTGGTTGAATAAACATCTTGCTTTGGAGACTAAATAAAAGAATATTTTTTGTTGTATTGTTGTTATCTTTTACTTCCTTCTTCCCCATTCATCATTATTAAAGTTCATGCTTCTTTTTCTGTGCTTAATCTCTGGTAATAATGTAGAACTTTAAATTTATATCTATTTTTTAATTACGATAAATATAACGAAAATTACATGATAAAGGTAAAAAGAAATATGAAATTTAACCCTTTCTCGAAGGGCAAAGAAAGACTCCATAAGGGAGCCAAGTTTGAAGAGAATAATTAGAGGCTAAAATTAAATTACTTTGCTCCCCACTATTGCCTCAAGAGACTTCTTCTTCATGTTTCGCGCCTTTAAAGTTCATTTCTTAATGTGGTCCTTTTTATAGGGGAGAACTTTGCGATTTCCACCGTCTTAGTGCTAAATATTTTGCGAAGTTCATGCGATAAGTGGAGGTCAGACTTTTACCCTCAAGGAGCTATTTAAACAATTACGTCGTTTTGCAAAGAGATTCCTACTTGAACGAGTAGCAGATGAAATCTATACTTCCGTGGTGCAAATGATATGGAAAAGGGTGTAATGACTTACGCACTCAATGGCGAAATAAAAGGAAAATTTTTTGTTGGCAATTTCCTCAGAATTGAAGAGGAATCGTGCTTATCTTTAATATCTATTTCT
>NC_090738.1:106766035-106773535 GCF_036898095.1 Palaemon carinicauda
CGAAGTCAGAGTTTCCCTCCCTTCCTGATCCGGTACTTTGTCGATTCAATTGTTCCGAAGTTATTATCCTTTCTCTTTTTCCCCGTCTCCATTGTGTACCGCTTAAAAGGTTCTCGTGACAAGACAAAAGAGGATCTGCTTGGCTATCCTTTTTCCCTTCTCTCAAATCCATCGCCGGGAACCCTTCCTCTTGCTACCCTATTATTTCTTCTTCTTTACCATTTCCTCCCTCAGCTGGCGATGAGGTGTTCCAGGAATATCAGGTGTGCTCATGATCAGGTCTCTGCTATAAAGTCTTTTGAAACCTCAAGTACTTATTTCTACATTTCCTCTTTTTTTATATATACATATATTACTACCCTAATATTTCTTCTTGACCATTTGTTCCCTCAGCTGGCGATGAGGTGTTCCAGGAATATGAGTTTGGTTCATGACCAGGTCTCTGATATAGAGCATTTTAAAGTCTCAAGTACTTATTCCTACTTTTCAGCTTTTTATACCTTAATTTTCAATTGATTATACTTTCGTAAAATTCAGTAAAGGCAACTTACTTATTTACAAAAGCGATACAAATGATCACGAACCAAGGATTATCTTCGTATGATTTTCACCTAGATCTAATATCTTTATCAGTCCATGATTTCATTTTTATTTTTTTCCGTTTATTTTATTTTTTCTATTTCCAGAGCTAGTTTATAGATTGCCACATTCAAATTCTGTTGGATTATCATAACGTAAAATGAAGTGACTTGGGTTTTATTTGGCATCAAGGTTATTCATTGTCCTTAAGACATTCATTAAATTATATCCCTATTCACATTCTCAATCGCTTTTTTCTTCTCCCTGTGTTTAGTAAAATATTTACGTCTGAACCCTTCCAAGAAAACCCGTTCGTGAAAAGGAATTTGTGATGATATTTGTTTAAGGCCCTTTTAGGAAGTAAGCGAGGACGATTGCACCGGAGTATACCTGAAATTCTGAACTATTCTAAATAGCCAAACACATTTTCAATAAAAATTTTCTAGCCATAAACAAAGAAACAAACAAACAACGGTTCCAATAAAGATAAGTTTTAGTCGAAGGGTTGGAAAATCCAATGAACTTTACCATTCAGATGCTAAGCCAGACCATAACGAGTCCGATTCAGCCTGAAAATATTACATAGCCGAACTATTGTTCGAGTTAGTGATGAATCCCCTCAAAGTTCAATGATGATGCATTTTGAAACCTTAATTGCTCCGCCGAGACTCGAGGCTCATTGATCGCAATCTCGAAATATGAATTTATCGAACGTATTTTTTTTTCTTGTTTATTTTTTTTAGCCTAGAGAGAGGGGATGGTTAGGAAACCGGATTGAAATAGATCATTAGTTTACTGTACTTCCCAAATCAGAAAAGGCTTGGTTTTCACGTTGACCTCTATAGGAACCCGGATCAGGCTATTAGATGATTTTCTGTGTAGAATTCCGGGTGAAATGGGAACGTTAAGCACACCAGCTTATTCTTTTGATTGCAGTCAGACGAGTATGGTTTAAAAAGGTCTTGTTTCAAAGAGGCCTCTGATTAGGGAATGTAATCTATCTCAGTACTCTTTTACCTCTCATATGTAGTTTCATTTCAGGTGTATATATGTATGTAATGTATAGGGAGATGGCAAAGAAACATAATAATAAAAGCTTTTATTCTATCCTTATAAAGTCTAGCATTTGAATAAGGACTCTTACCCAAAAAGGCACTTAAAAATATTTTGATCTGCACTACTCTCTCTCTCTCTCTCTCTCTCTCTCTCTCTCTCTCTCTCTCTCTCTCTCTCTCTCTCTCTCTCTCTATTTTGGCCCAGAAGGAAAGGTAGGTTTGGTGAAAAGAGGGGAAACGGTGAAGGTGGAATAGTATAAGTTTTTTTAGATCTTATTTGAGTTACCCGTTTCTCTTTATTTCCCATTAATCAAAATATTGATGTTTTTCTTAATTATGTTTTGGGAATCTAATGAAGTTTTATCACAATTGTCAATTTGCATTTTTGTTTCGTAAAACGACTATTGATATTACGATGGTAAACTCGTCCCTCTCCCTTGATCTACTTTTCTCTTGATTAATGTACTCTAATGCATGACAATATAAAATATCACTCTTCTTATAACATCGCTACTAACTTCCTCTCCACAGTTTATCTCGTCCGTATTAAAGCTTTACTTAAGAGATTTCGCCTTTCACTGAAATGTAGATTTATATAAATAAAATTGTGGTCTACTTATTGTCTTCGCCATTAGATTTTGCGAAATATATGTATTCACCCCTGTCGTCTGTTACATAGTTTTTTGTTTCTTTGTTTGTTTGCTAACAGCTTTACACACAAGCTACTGTACCGAGTTTGACCAAACCATGTAGTTATGTTGGCTATGACTCAAGGATGAATCTGTAAAACTTTGGATAAAGTACACCGAAGTACAAGTGCGCCGCAGTACTTTGAAAATTATCGCAGGCAAATGGTTTGTAAGTTTAATTCTTGTTTGTGAAAAACATCATGCAAAAACTACAGGACCAATTTCAACCAAACGTAGTGGACATGTGGGGTATGACCTAAGGACAAATCCATTACATTATGAATAAAATAAATCGACGTACAAGTACGCAGTGGAGTTAAGAGCAAATAACTTAAATTCAGATCCAGTTTCATCGTGAATGATGTTAATATTGGGTCGGTACCAAAATTCACGGATGTTCTTAATTAAGTCACACTGAAGCACTGTACTTCACGACAAAAGAATGATACAGAAGATAATATTCATTTTATTTTTTTGTTATACTTTATTGGAAAATTATATCTTTTTATAATTCAACTTTACATCTCTTATATTCCTTTCAATGTATTTTTCTGTAAAATAATTCATTAGGCATTACACCCCATTTAATGATAATTTTCTTAATTTTTTTTTAGACGTCAAAGCGTTTCTTCTGTTTTAATGAATAATAAATTATTATATGTTGAGTCTTACTGATCCACTTATATCAATAACTAATGTTTTTTCAGATAGTCAAGCCAGTTCCTGATGCAACAAAAATTAGTGAAATAAAAGGATCGTTACATACCTTCCTGAAATCCTAACAAGGAGGTGAAAGAATTTTTCACAGGCCTAAACGTAGAAGTTATTGACAGAAGATTACAATTTTTACATGCATAAGAAGTATGTAGATACCGTGGTATTTTAATCATATAGAAATATAGTATAATTCCTCGCCATGCTGGAAACCGAATGAATAAAGAAAAAATCAAAACACCTGACTGTTCACGTTGATTTGAATAGTCACCATGACGACATCCAAGAAGGGAAATTTATTCTGTATTGTATCAACTCGATTTAAATTAGTCTCCAGTCAGGTTTTTGTGCTCGTAAAATCCATCTTTCAGTGCTCCTGTTATAATTGTTGTTAAATCTTCTGGATTAAACTGAGAATAAAAAAGAGGAAGAAGCAAGAGACCAGACCTAAACACAGTCTTTTTTCCATACCACATTTCTCTCTCTCTCTCTCTCTCTCTCTCTCTCTCTCTCTCTCTCTCTCTCTCTCTCTCTCTCTCTCTCTCGTTAGGACAAGTCAATACTTGCATGGGTGATCAATAATAAAAGAACACAGCCTGAACATACATATTACATTGCGATTGATCGATTGATTTATAATTCTCTGGCATCGGAGGTCATTGATGAAGATATTATTTGTTAAAGATAAGGAATAAAAGAATATTAAATTCAAAACCATAAAAGTAAAGGTGTCCTTATAAAATTCAAATGGATTTCAGAGGACTTACTTCAGAAGTAAATTTAAAAATACCGCTGGCATTATTCTTATGTCCAAGAATCTTAGCAAGGATGAACCTACCATCCTCACGGCAAACCTCAAACATATCTATTTCTTAAGGTGCTATAAAAGGGGCATTCCATCAACAAATGCCTCATGGCCAAGGTTACCAAACAGTCGTTGCAATATGGCTGGTGTTGATCAGTTAGCAGAAACTTGTGTTAACTAAGTGTTACCAATGTAAGGGACTTGCAACATCACTCCATAGATCATTGCCGAAAATCGGAGGAATAAGCCAACACCTAGCATCAGATCCACCCTCCACAAAAAAAAAAAAAAAAAAAAAAAAAAAAAGTTTGTTCGAAGAAAATATGTATTTACATATGTGAATGCATTGAATAGTTATAATATACCTTTCCTCCCGGAATAACATTGCGCATTACCCTGTGTACCATAGAGGGAATAAAGCCAATATTAGTGGGTGGTTGGGTAAGGTCTTTTTCAATCAGGGAAATCACAGACTTTGTGAGGTAGTCAGAAAAGAGCTTAGAGATAATTATACATTATTAGATCTCCTTTAGTCCAAATAAATGTTGTTTATATCCAAGTAATCTTCATCTACTGGAAAAGTAACCTTCTCCTCCGTCGATTACGCAAACTGGAAAGTTTTCCAGCCACGTTACATCCTATTTGGGTTATTTCAAGGTTTTGGTTATTAATAAACAAAATCTTTTTTCTTATTACTGCTATACAAGGGATTCGTTTCTTACATGAATGAGTGTATTTTTCTCTATATAACAATAAATATTTTAAGAAAATAAAAGTGTTTGCCGTTGTATTATTATTATTATTATTATTATTATTATTGTCATTGTCATTGTCATTGTCATTATTATTATCATTATTATTATTATTATTATTATTATTATAGTAATAATAATAATAATAATAATAATAATAATTATTATTATTATTATTATTATTATTATTATTATTATTACTATTATTATTATTTCTACTACTACTACTAGCGAAACTAAAACCCAAGTTGGAAAAGCACAATGCTATAAGCTCAAGGGCTCCAACTGGGAATAATAGCTCAGTGAGGAGAGAGAACAAGGAAATAAATTAACTACAAGAGAAGTAATGGAAAATTAGAATAAAATATTTTAAGATAATTATATAAACTATAAAAAACTTTAAAACAAAACAAGAGGGAAAGAAATTATTGAATGGTGTGCCAAGTATCCTTACGCAAGAGAACTCTACCCCCCAAGACAGTGGAAGACCATGGTACAGAGGCTATGGCACTACCCAAGATTAGAGAACAAGGGTTTGATTTTGGAGTATCTTCCGTCAAGATGATTTAAGTTAAAGTGTGCGATCGCAGGGATTTCTTTCAGATGGCTTTGCTCAGCTCTAGATGCAGAGCCAAATGTGTATCAAACAGTTGACAAAAGATTAAGCATAAGATATCTTAATTACTAGATAAAGTTTTCATCTGAAGACTTTAGACAAAAGAAAAAAAGATTCATCATTTAAAATCTGCATAACCAGATACCTTTGAAGAGTGCCCGAGTAAAAACTGTGTAAAATTCTACCTATTTACATTTCCTTCATCACACAGTGTATGTCCTTCAACACTGCAATTTACAGATACATTTCTTTCTATAACGAAGTTCAGTATTTCCCCTAGATCAAGATATTTCGACATGTTAGCTCATCATAAACTTTGCCCATTAAATGATAAGAAACTCCTGATAAAATAAAAGAAAACTTTCCAAATACGGTTTACAGAAGTGAAAGGTCGTCAGCGTCGCGTTGCCTTTGAATTGATAACAAATGATAACGTCCTTTGTTACATGTAATATGTAAATGAAAATAATTTCTAAGACTTCTTTATGCTGACATGAGCTCTGCCTTCTCCATCCCAAAGAAAAAAAAAACGCAATATCCAAAAAATAATGTGACATTTATCCGTTGTTGCATTGTGTTTTTCTTAATGAGCTGATACAATTCAAAATGAGTTATGTAAGAGAGGGTCGAGATCGTTAGATGATGATGATGATGATGATGAAAATGATGATTGTATTGTAGCCAACAATTCCTGTTGGTACGGGCCTTTCCCTTGTTCGGCACGTAGGTGATCTGAAAAATTCAGAAGGTTGGTTGTTGAACAAGAAGGAATTTTGAAAGGTTTTTAGTTGTAAAGACAGATGTGAACAGAGGAAGGCTGATTGTGGTGGTGGAAGGGAGCCATCATGTCACGGATAGTGGTAGTTTGAATGATTGTAAGGCCTTTGAAATGTAGAGAAATGTTGCAGGGGTGGTTGTCCAACCCTTTACTCCCAGGGTCCCTGCGGAATATTTGAGTAGTAGACAAAGTTATGGAAACATGCAGGGGATGATGTGTATAGGGCCTTACAGTGAGGGGATGAGATGAACTTTAATGAGGAATTCAGAGGTTATATAACCTCAGTGGAGGTAGGTTTTAGAGGAACTGTATGTGGATTCCTGTTTTTAACAATTGCTTAGGAATTGAGGCTAGATCAGTCATGCCTGGGCATTATGTACCGTCTGGAATATTTTTAAGATGACAACTCAATTCTCGTTGCTATGATATAACCATGGTTCATTTCTGTTCAAAACAGAGATAAGGAGAAGGAAATATATTGATGCACGGTGGCTTATCAATTAACATATGCTTTAAATGGAATTATTACCATTATTATTATCAACCATAACAAAAGTAGCCTACAGTTGCTAAAGCTCTCCGTTAGAATCTCTCTAGAAAATACCGAATACCATTTACTTACTGACTTACTTTGATGGCTGCTTTTCCGGTCCCATACAGCAGGGAACCCCTCTCTCTACAGGACCTCCATTGTCGTTTTACCTTGTTTGTTCAGAGTATTTAAAGTTTCATATCGCGTATTGTTCATTTACTGTTAAATCGTCACTGTCAAAGGCTCTGGAGAATAAAGTAGACATAAATCTAGGTTCCAACAGTTTGAAGCCATCTGTAACTATTCTCGTGTCGATACTATTTATTGGCTGCACAATATGTAGCAATTATCTGAAGTATTTAGCAGTGAATGGTAGCAACATCAACCACAAGCTGTGGTAGGAAAAGATCATGCTAACTTACTCTGGGCCTGCAGAATAAAAACTGGCAGGGTGATACAAGCACATCGACATAGCGTCACTCTGGTCGACAAGACAACGAAGAAAGTATGGGACAGATGTCGCAGTACCGTGGGACTCAATAGTGGAAGCTAAATGGAGAGAGAAAATAGAGAAGTACCAACGCTTAAGAGTTGGATTGAGAAGAATATGGGATATGCAAGTTGACATAGTGATGTTACAAATCATAGGAGCACTAGGGAATATAAATAAATCATTGGTAAAATCTTGAAAAAGTAGGAAGGCAAATAGCTCCTTGACATTGTTAAAAAGAGCGTGCTACTAGAAACAGCACATATATAGTGAGATTCGTAAGGAAGGGGGATGTAACCCGGAAACGCATACTATAGGCAACAAGTCTATGCGGAATAATAATAATAATAATAATAATAATAATAATAATAATAATAATAACAATAATAATAATAATAATAGAATTAGTAGTAGCAACAGCAATATGGAAACTGTTTCTAGCCTAAACGCTAAATTTTCGGAAATAAAAAAAGCCTAATCCGCCTACATT
>NC_090738.1:106781035-106788535 GCF_036898095.1 Palaemon carinicauda
TCCAACTAGGGTTGTAGCTTGGCTAGTAATAATAATAATAATAATAATAATAATAATAATAATAATAATAATAATAATATAAGCCCAAGGGCTCTAACAAGGAAAAAAAAAAGCTCAATGAGGAAAGGAAATATGGAAATGAGTAAACTTTAAGAGAAATATGAACAATTGAACTAAAATACTTTTAGAATAGTAACAGCATTAAAACATCTTCCAAAACATAGACTATAAAAAAGATATATGTAAGCCTGTTCAACATGAAAATTTTCGCAACAAGTTTGAACTTTTAAAGTTCCACCAATCCAACATTTGATAGTCTAGGAGTTCCATGATCTTAGGATCGATGTAATAAAACAAAGAAATATTAACTCCATAGAACATATGGGTATATGGGCCGATAAGAAACAGCAACCCATATACAATTGTGTAAAAGCTAAAGAGAAAACAGAAGAATAATTCAACAAACAGCAACCTATATAGAAATGGGTAGAAGCTAAAGAGAGAAAAAAAGAAGAATAATTTTACATCTCTCTAGGAGAAGTTGTTATTCAGAGCAAAAATAGAAGTCTGGTGGGAGGAGAAATTAGATTTCCGACTTCCATATGCTTTAATTAAAAACTCTTCGTGAATCTTTCTTCAGAGTTTTTGAATATTTTTTCATCATAACCCTAATATCTCTCTCTCTCTCTCTCTCTCTCTCTCTCTCTCTCTCTCTCTCTCTCTCTCTCTCTCTCTCTCAACTTGATATCCACAATGAATTCTAATTATGGAACTTTTTACTCACGTCAGAAATTCTAATAATCTAATGAATACTTACAATCTTTGGGTGGTATGTCATTTTGAAAAACATACTGTAGTTTACCTATGTACGATGTAAAATATAATTTTTCACCAACAGATTTTACCTAGAGAATGACGTTGAAGCCTTTCACAACATATGAAGTCTCAATAACTGTTTGATGGCATATCTCCGGGTCCCCTTTGTAAGTACTCGTGATATATTTCTCATTCAACATTTACTTATCTTTAGAAACCCAAACAACACCCACTATGATTAACCCCCGCCTCTCTCTCTCTCTCTCTCTCTCTCTCTCTCTCTCTCTCTCTCTCTCTCTCTCTCTCTCTTATATATATATATATATATATATATATATATATATATATATATATATGTATATATATATATATATATATATATATATATATATATATATATATATATATATATATATTCATATATATATATATATACACACACACACACACACATATATATATATATATATATATATATATATATATATATATATATATATATATATATTTATATATATCTACATATATATATAATTATATATATATATATATATATATATATATATATATATAATGCACACAAATAATGTAAATATGTAAATATGTATGTATGTATGTATGTATCACACACATGAAAATAGGCGACATATGCCAGGAGAGTGAAGCGGCAGCAGATCAAGGCAAGATCAAAGTAGTCTATTAATCCCCTCACGACCGAATGATACCCGGAAGAGCTAATCAAAAGGGAGACAGGTGTTGGGTGGAAGGGCGTTCAAAGGAGCCCCTAAAAGAAGCAACTCGTCGCCGAAATGAAGCCCAAAAGGGGAGGCGAGAAGCAGCCAGCCTTTGGAGGGAAGCTTAAAAGGGTGACTAACGAGATGACGAGTCTAAACGAGGTTGAAATGGAGAAAGCGACGTAGGTGGAGGGGGGTAGGCTCTACTGTATATCTGGGAGTCGGAAAGGTTGAAGTTCTTCAGGATTGTAGACAGTTTTTTTTTTTCTTTTTTTAATCCTTTGGAGAATTCTCAGGTTATTCTTCTTAATATTACTTATTTAAGATGTTGTTTATTGACACTCTGGGGATTAGGCTTAGGTCTTTAGTCATTTTCTGTTCAATGAGCATCTTTGAAATTCAAAATGTAATTCAGGCTGATATAAAAATGAATTCTGACTTAAATCAAAAATGTAATTCTGACTTTTATAAAGATTTAATTCTATTGACACAAAAGGAATTGGTGAGATTTCGCCAGTCTTTTTTATTTTGAGCTTTTAAATCAATACTTTTCCAATCGTCCTCTCCTCTTCCTTCACGTTTCATAGTCCTCAGCCATGTAGGTCTGGGTCTTCTAATTATTCTAGTGCCTCGTGGAGCCCAGCTGAACGTTTGATGAACTAATCTCTCTTGGGGAGTGCAAAGAGCATGACCAAACCATCTCCATCTGCCCGTCACCATGATCTCATCCACACATTGCACTCGAGTAATCTCTCGTAGTTTCATTTCTAATCCTGTCCTGCCATTTAACTCCCAATATTAGTCTGAGGGCTTTGTTCTTAAATCTACAAAATCTGTTGGATACATTTTCACTGTCATACCAGGACTCATGTCCATACAGAAACACCGATCTCACTAAACCGATATATAGCCTGATTTTTATGTGTAATTTCAGGCGATATGATTTCCACATTCTATTTAACCTAGACATTGTCTGATTTCCTTTTTAATCTTTCATTAAACTCCCTTCAGTGATATTTCATCTTCCATCGCATACTCCGTTCTCATCATCCCTGTCTTTGTCCTACTTATCTTGAGTCCAACCTTTTTGTTATCATAACTTTATTCAATATTAATCAAAACTGTCAAAAGATTAACCGAGACCGATCGTAAACAGAACAACAGCAAGAGATATAATTCTAATTTTAATTAATTCCCCCCACAAAAAAAAAATAAATTGAGCTAGAGAGCAGGCAAAGGATTTTCAGTTTGAGAACATTAGAACTGAACTTTGTGTTAGAAATTCCATAATTATTTATTAGATACATCTTTAATGTTCTAGCTTGTAGAATCTGTTTTGAATAAGAATAATCATACTATGTTCCAAATCATCATTGAGAGAACATTCGTAATGTACTTTGGGTTACATTGCCATAATCAATTGCTTATGACATATAATTTATTTCTAGTTCATAGAATCTATTTGGTCTAATGAAAATAGTGAATATTTTTCAAATCATCCTTATGCAAACATTCGAACTGAACTTTGGCTCATAATGTCATAATCAATTGTTAATTATATATAATTGATTTCTAGTTCATGGAATATATTTGGCATAATCAAAATAATCATTCTACTCTTTACATCATCCTTAGCAGCGTAAAGAGAAAGAGAGAGAGAGAGAGAGAGAGAGAGAGAGAGAGAGAGAGAGAGAGAGAGAGAGAGAGAGAGATCTGGCGCTTCCAAGAGGCGCCCCGCTCAGGCGGCTGTCATCAGCAGCAGTAATTAATATCTTGTTTATCTGCGACATGAGGGCACAGCTTCAGCAATGAGGTGATTTCATGCAGAACGAGCTAAGCCTTGATTGTTGATCTAAGATTCATTCCAGCGTCTGGCTGGATGCTGCATCGGAGTCTACCAAATATTTACTTCCGTTTCCTTGAAAGCGAAATCGTCTGAGGATGTCAAATGCGATATATGATGCTGGGGTTGGTATTCAAGAAATTAGATCACTTTTTTTTTCTATCGTGTCGTCTAGTTACTTCTTTATTCCTCTTCCTCTTCTATTTTTTTATGACTTAAGTTTTGTGAAAATTCCAATATTGAGTACCAACATCAAAGTTGAGAAAGAACAGCTTTAACTTTTACTGTTAAACTATTATTTCACAAACTTATGAGAAATACGGATGTGAATCATGCGTCTAAAAATCTGATATCTGATCTAATGACCCAATGATCGTTTCACTTTAATGAATATGGTTCATATCAAAGCTTAATTTCAATCTAAATGACTATTTAAGGCCATGATGAAATTGAGAAGCAAATAAAGCATAGAATGCATCAGCTGGTTGAAACAAACCTATTTAATAAAAAAAAAAAAAATTTAGATACTCTGTTTTCACAAAATTGTCTATTTAAAAAAACTAACCTAATACTGTACAATCAGATAAATACCTATCCTTAGCTCACAAGGATGGCGAGATTGTAGTCACAAATGGAACTAACGAGTTTGGGCAGGACTAATCCCAGTCTGGGTATAATCCGGGACGTTACCGATAGGCCACCACAGCAGAGAGAGAGAGAGAGAGAGAGAGAGAGAGAGAGAGAGAGAGAGAGAGAATCATAAAAACTCACGACATTTATCAGTTGGTTCACTAAAGTATCATCTGTGTAAGTCAATATGAACCCCAACCAATTGCTATGGAATTTACTAGCCCGGGATTATCAGTTAGAATATAAAATCCGGTTTATTATCACTGAAAGTTTAAAGAAGGGTAAAATACACGAATTAATATTTTACCAATGGGAAAGCGACTATTCCTGTGTGTGAATATTTGACTCTGCATTTTGGCAAAGTAACACGTTCCCTAAATGTGGTATCCATGGAAATTCGACGAATAAAATTTACTAATGTCATAAAGAAAGTAGAATTGTAAAGAGTTGCGTTTATTCAGCGATATAAACACAGACAGGTGCCATACATTCGGGACCTAATTGGCATTCATTTCGTTTGTGATCATGGCTCGTTCGCTCCATCATTTTTCACGGGTGATGTATTGTAATGGTTAATACATTTAATAGAGGAAAAATCACTGGCATTATTTTCTAATTGGGACATTTATCAGGGATTTTATTCGACAATTTATTAGATTTTTATTTTTGAAATGAAAATCCAATTGAGCGTTTTTTGTTTAAAACTGGTTTTAATTAAAAACAAATATTTTATTTGTCAATATAAATTCTTACTTGATTTCGGACTATTTATGTTAGCCATGTTAAAAATAATGAAACTTTTTAGAAGACCGTTTTCTCTGATATAGTCTTATATTACTCTTGAAATATTTTATTTTTCCTTAAATTTACTTTCCTCACTGGGCTATTTTCCCTGTTGGACCCTCTGGGCTTATACCATCCTGCTTTTCCAAATTTGGTTGTGGCCCAGCAAATAATAATAATAATAATAATAATAATAATAATAATAATAATGATGTCTTGGGTAGTGCCATAGCCTCTGTACCATGGTATTCTACTGTCTTATGTTAGAGTTCTCTTGCTTGAGGGTACACTCAGACACATTATTGTATCTGTTTCTTTATTTCCTTTCCTCACTGGGCTAGTTTCCCTGTTGGAGCCCTTGGGCTTATAGCATCTTGCTTTTCCAAATAGGGTTATAGCTTAGTAATTATGATAATAATGATAATAATCTCCATGAAATAAGTTTTGCATTAATTGATAACCAAAAAAATATAATTTAAACATATGACACTTGAATCACAAGATAATGGCAGGTACTTTTTATAAAGTAACTTGTATGAACATTCTTCCAGAGGAAAACTAGTGAAAAATGGCATCGGAACGTGACGTCAGCAGTAGTAAACAAAAAAGGATCGAATAGTCTCTGGAACTAAAGGCATCTTTGAAAAACTCATAACATTCACATGCATCTTAAGAGCTTTATGCCCTGCCGTTAAGAGAAATCCTCGAAAATTGCCTGCCATTAAGAATTTATATGAAAAAAAATATTTGAAATTGTTATGTAAACCTATTCTCAAAGATTAGTTCAGGACAAAAAATATTATCTTTATTATCTCCATCTTTTTTTGCAATGTCAACGAAATGTGACTATTTGCCGATTCTTGGTGATACATCAAAAATATTTTAATAAATTTCACTTTAATTGATATATGAATTTGATAAAAACTACATGAATAAAACCACAGGAGTAACCTCTGTAGCAAGGTTTGCAAATTAACATTAAACCTTTTTGCTTAAATTTACGTTTTTTTTTTTTTCTGCATCTGTATTCATAGATTCGCTTTGTAAGTAAATTTCTATCAGTGCAAAAATAGGATGAGAGGAAAAACGTAGTAGACTTTTCATATCCACTGCATAGCAGTGTTTAAACACATGCTGTATACACTAATATTTATATATATATATATATATATATATATATATATATATATATATATATATATATATATATATATATATATATATATTACAGTAAAGTACGTTAGACTAAAACCAATGACGTGTAAAAATGAGGAATGAATAATAACACAACGAATGAATGAATTGATAAATAATAAGATAATCAACCTAATAAAAATACAGATATAGATAGAGAAGGCGATGAATATAAAGAAAATGTGCATAAGGCTGACATAAATAAAGATAAGAACCTCGGGTATGAGGAGTAAGATAAAATTACATTGATGAGTGAGTGATTACTGTCCAAAAATAAACTAAATTTCGAATAATTTATCAATACTATATACTTTTTGGACGATCATGGTATGTTATTTAAAAATCTAAAATATATTAATGCAATTATTCAGTGTAATTGTCAAAAAATAATTGAATACCTTTCAGAATATCAAAAACCGGACCATGATCGTCCAAAAATATGTTGAATTGAAAATTAATCGGTAACTATTCGCTGAAAATTGCAAACAAATAATATCAATTTGTGTGCAATTTTCAGCGAATAGTTACCGATTTATTTTCAATACTACATATTTTTTGGACAATCATGGTCTGGTTTTTTGATATTCTGAAAGGTTTTAATGCAATTATTCTGTGTAATTATCAAAATATCAAATTGATTATACATACAAAATTTATATTTTGTTTCAATATACCAAAAGAACACACTAATATAATAGTGTTACTCCATGATAAAGTTCTGCACAGCCATTGGTTGTTAATGGCATAACTCAAGTTAGGGCATATTTGTGGCCGTGTTGTTTAAAATACTTCGTGTTACGGGTTCATGAAGATGCTATTTACCAATCATACAAATACCAAAACTTGGCGTAAATAAACGCATATGCAGTGGTTGCGTAACTCTATAATTATATACTTTAATATAAGTGGTATTGAAGGATATAAATCCATTGTAGGAAACAATTAAAATAATACCAATTTTCCTGCAATTTTCAGCGAATAGTTACCGATTGATTTTCTGAAGCCCTGTTCACACGATTGAGCATGACCGACGGGCAAACAGTGATACCAGGCCACAATAGTTAGTAAAAATGAGGGTTGATTATGTCAGAAGCGGGAAAACTAAAGGCAGGGATCTGGCAATAATGTATGATGCCAGATCTCTGTCTGTAGTTTTCCCGCTTCCTACGTCATTAACCCTCATTCTTACTAACTATTGTGGTCTAGTATCACTGTTTGCCCGTCGGGTATGATCGATCGTATGGACAGGGCTTTAAATTTCATTCACGCCTTTCTTGCAATGTTAACAATAGATGACAATTTATTAATTAGCTACTACAACATTTTCTTTTATTAATTTACGTTTTGTACTTTAACTTTCTGTTTTTTGTAATTTTTTTATCATTCAGCTCTTTACACTGTGAATTAAAATTTAGTTACATTTCGTTAAAATTAAAATCGATTTTCGATTAAATTAGTTCATGGTCGAATACCAGACAAGTATTTATGTACAATAATTGT